>NC_090726.1:195950035-195960035 GCF_036898095.1 Palaemon carinicauda
CATCAGTAATATTTGTTTTCAAAATAAATCATACAAGACGCACCACTGCACCAATGATAGACATCAGTGTAACACAAGGGTATTATAAAGTCAAATTGCATCTTTCCTGACACCAACATAAAGACACTTGCAAAAAAAAAAAAAATTGCTTAAGTAAAAAAAGAAGAAAAAAAAAAGTCTTATGACAGACTAAACTGGAAAGAAAGCATCAATGTTGTGGTGGCCGGTGTGGTAACGTCCCTGACTGGTGAACGCCAGACTGTGGTTTGAGTGCCGCTCAAACTAGTTAGTTTCTTTGGTCGCTGCAACATCACCATCCTCGTGAGCTATATGTCTACCTGCTGAGTCATCAGCAGCCATTGCCAGGCCTTCCTTGGTCCTAGCTTGGGTGGAGAGGGGCCTTGGGCGCTGATCCTATGTATTATGCCAGTCTCAAGGGCATTGTCCTATCCCTTGCCCCTGCCATTCATGAGCTGCCTTTAAATACCAATGATTAAACACTTTCAAAACAAAAGGTAAAAATTATCTGAATTCATTCCAAAACAGTTTATCTGATGGAGCCAATGACAGGAGAGTTTTGGAACTAGTTGTAAATCTTGAGAAAGAAGCTTTCTCTGGGAATGTCAGTAAGAAAGGTTATCTCGTGATACAAAGAGAGAGAGAGAGAGAGAGAGAGAGAGAGAGAGAGAGAGAGAGAGAGAGAGAGAGAAATCCAACATTATAAACATTGTACTAAAGAAAAATATATATTCAAACATTGTAAACATTGTACGAGAGAGAGAGAGAGAGAGAGAGAGAGAGAGAGAGAGAGAGAGAGAGAGAGAGAGAGAGAGAGAGAGAGAGAGAGAGAGAAATCCAACATTATAAACATTGTACTAAAGAGAAATATATATTCAAAAATTGTAAACAATGTACGAGAGAGAGAGAGAGAGAGAGAGAGAGAGAGAGAGAGAGAGAGAGAGAGAGAGATTCTAACATTATACAGGCCATGAGTCATTGATGACGTATAAATGTGCTAAGAGTTTTGCTAAAATTTCAATCATTTCTCTTCGCATTTCCACTTGATCCATCATAGAAATATTTCAAGTACTTATAAATAGTAAACGATGAGTAAAATCTATAACTAATTCATTACTTATGCAATATACATACTTCTCATGCCAAATGAGATGGAAAGAGTTCGTGTGCATAACATTATGCAAATATATAATCTATATAAGCTTCATTATGTTTGCAATATTTTGCAACATGCAGAGCAAGTAACATGCAGAAGGTCAGAGTATTCATTGAATATACATCTCGCTAAGCCAGTGATGTCATCAGTTTCCATTCGTGAGGAAAAGATGTATAATGATGTATAAAGATGTATAGAGGACACTTCTGAAATAATGATTTGTTCAAGTCGTATCAGCTTAAGGTAGATCTTAAGAACATTTCTTATGGAAGATCCCCTTGATTTAATTGCATCCAAATAGACAACTTATTTCATATGGAAAGGAAAATACATATTAGCATCTATTCGATTAAAGGATGGACAATAATCCTGATTAATAGGAGTGAATTCATTTCTAGTCATTTTCAATGTCTAATGGACATGCTGGTTGAATGTTCTAAAAACAATTAGTGCCTTTAAGTGTCTGATTTGCTTGTCCACATTCTTTTCCACACCAATATCATATCCATTATTTCTATTTCCATATTTTGGTTTTTGTCTATGAATTCCTTCTTCATGTAACCAAATCACTCTTTTGGAAAAATTAAATGTATTGAGAGGATAGTTGCTATCGACAAGCTAGATTAGTAGGCAAACTGCTCTATTCCTAAGCTGTTAATTCTTTTTCATCTACCTTTATACCAGTTTTATCTGCCTCCATTTGGATTATCCCTCAGTAACAAACATGCATCCCTCTTGCCAGAAATTAATCATACCCAATTATGAAGATGCGTTGTCTTATATCAAACTGTGGTGGACGATGTGGTAACGTCCCTGACTGGTGAACGGACTGGGATTCGAGTCCCGCTCAAACTCGATAGTTTCTATGGTTGCTGCAACCTCGCCATCCTTGTGAGCTAAGGATGGGGGGGGGGGTTAAGCCTATAGGTCTATCTGCTGAGTCATCAGCAGCCATTGCCTGGCCCTCGTTGGTCCTACCTTGGGTGGAGAGTGGGCTTGGGCGCTAATCATAATTATGTATTGTCCTGCTCGATAAGGCAATGTCACTGTCCCTTGCCTCTGCCATTCATGAGTGGCCTTTAAACCTTTAAATCAAGTGTCGTATTATCCCTAAGACAGGCGAGAGGATGAAGACTATAGGCCCAGCAAGAGCAGAGGCCTACCAAAAGCTGAGGCCTAAGCAAGTTTTTTCTTTAGTGTTAAATGTTAAAATTACGGATTATTTACTCCATTTGGAATATTATTGTAATAAATTATCCGAAAGGAGAGCGTGAAATTCACGAGGAGAGGGGTAGGGGAGCATAGGGGAGGGGAAGAAGGGGGAAGGGGAGAAGGGGAAGGGGAGCCTAGGGGAATGTCAAGGGGGTTCAAAGAAGTTCGATGTCTAAAGGCGAGTTTACAACGGTCGAACGGTTCGTCGAACGCGGTTCGACAAACAAGTGTTTGAAGTGAAGTTCGAACTTGTGAACGGGGTATTTGGTTGTCGAACACGTTCGTCGAACGGTTCGAAGTAAGTCTGTTCTCAGCTAACTTCATTGTCCACAAACCTTACGCATTTGTGACTGACTCAACCTCATCGAACCGTTTGACAAACAGGTTCGACATACAGGTTCGACGAACCGTTTGACCGTGTAAACCCCGCTTAAGGGCACTGCCCTGGGTCAATAGTCAATAAAGCAGGATCTATCTCATTTGTTGGGGAGCTGAGCACCTCCATTTATTCTGTAGCAGACAATACGTTGCATTATAAGTAAACCAGAAATGGTTGTTAGCTGATTAAAGTTTATTGAGTTTCCTAATCGTGTCTTTTACCTCTTAGATTTAGAGTTTTCTTAATGCTTGGGGGCTCTACATATATTTTTCCATCGCCTTTTTAATGCTGTATAATGGGCTACTTACAAGCGATATTCCTTTCATATTGATAAATCATGGCTGCTATTCCCTATCAATCAATTAATTAATTAATCAATTATTATTATTATTATTACTTCTACAGAGTTGGACTTTTAAAGAACACATTTAAGGTTTAAAATTGGCAGTTCATCAATGGCAGAGGCAAGGGACAGTGACATTGCCCTGTCAAATAGGACAAGGCCCTAGAGACTGACCATATATACATATGATCAGCGCCCAACCCCCTCTCCATCCAAGACAGGACCAAGGAGGGCCAGGCAATGGCTGCTGGTGACTCAGCAGATAGACCTACAGGCACCCCCAAACCGCCCATCATTATTATTATTATTACTAGCCAAGCTACAACCCTAGTTGGAAAAGCAAGATTCTATAAGCCCAAGGGCTCCAATAGGGAAAAATAGCCCAGTGAGGAAAGGAAATAAGGAAATAAATAAATGATGAGAATAAATTAACAATATATCTTCCTAAAAAGCGTAACAGCGTCAAAACAGATAGGTCCTATATAAATTATTAACGTCAAAAACAGATATGTCATATATAAAAAAATAAAAACTCATGTCAGCCTGGTCAACATAAAAACATTTGCTCCAACTTTGAACTTTTGAAGTTCTACTGATTCAACCACCCGATTAGGAAGATTATTCCACAACTTGGTAACAGCTGGAATAAAACTTCTAGAGTACTGCGTAGTATTGAGCCTCGTGATGGAGAAGGCCTGGCTATTAGAATTAACTGCCTGCATAGTATTACGAACAGGATAGAATTGTCCAGGGAGATATGAATGTAAAGGATGGTCACAGTTATGAAAAATCTTATGCAACATGCATAATGAACTAATTGAACGACGATGCCAAAGATTAATATCTAGATCAGGAATAAGAAATTTAATAGACCGTAAGTTTCTGTCCAACAAATTAAGATGAGAATCAGCAGCTGAATACCAGACAGGGGAACCATACTCAAAACAAGGTAGAATGAAAGAATTAAAACACTTCTTCAGAATAGATTGATCACCGAAAATCTTGTAAGACTTTCTCAATAAGCCAATTTTTGGAGTAATTGAAGAAGACACAGACCTAATGCGTTTCTCAAAAGTAAATTTGCTGTCGAGAATCACGCCTAAAATTTTAAGAGAGTCATACAGATTTAAAGAAACATTATCAATACTGAGATCCGGATGTTGAGGAACCACCGTCCTTGACCTACTTACAATAATACTTAAGAGTTTTATTAGCATTCAACTTCATATCCCATAATTTGCACCATGCACTAATTTTAGCTAAATCTCTATTAAAGGATTCACCAACCCTAGATCTACATTCAGGGGATGGAATTGATGCAAACAGAGTAGCATAATCTGCATATGCAACAAGCTTGTTTTCTAGGCCAAACCACATGTCATGTGTATATAGTATGAAAAGTAATGGGCCAAGAACACTACCCTGTGGAACACCGGATATCACATTCCTATACTCACTATGGTGCCCATCAACAACAACTCTTTGAGATCTATTACTTAAAAAATCAATAATAATGCTAAGAAAAGACCCACCCACTCCCAACTGTTTGAGTTAGAAAACAAGGGCCTCATGATTAACACGGTCAAAGGCAGCACTAAAATCAAGGCCAATCATACTAACTTTCTGACCACAATCAAGGGATTTCTGTACAGCATTGGATCCACAAGGATGGCGAGATTGCAGCGACCAAAAGACCTAACAAGTTTGAGAGGGACTTGAACCCCGTTCGGGCGATCACAAGGCTAGGACGTTACCTTCAGGGTACCAAAACCCTAAACTGACCGTCATTGGAAATGGAATCTAGTCAGGATGCCAGGAAACCTCAAATCAATCAATCAATCAATTACTCGAATCTGGCCCTTTAGTTAAACGAACAAGAACAGTACCTTCCACAACACTGTTTCACAAAAACTGATGAGACAGGCTTATAAAAAAGGGTTGTCACTAAAAGTTATTTAAGTTTTCCACGTTTGTAATTTATATTATGAAAAAAAACCTTTACGAGACTCAAGATTAAACACTTTCTGATGAAGTAATGTGAAAAAGTTACTGAAGTCAGTAAAAATCTTTTGTGATGAGGTAAAAGTGTAAAGCTATTGAAATTAGCAAAAGCATTTTCTCACGAGGTAAAGTGTTAAAGCCACTGAAATTAGCAAAAGCATTTTCTCACGAGGTAATTTGTTAAAGCCACTGAAATTAGCAAAAGCATTTTCTCACCAGGCAGTTTTAAAGCTATTGAAATTAGCAAAAACATTTTCTCCTTAGGTAAAGTGTAATAGTTACTGAAATTAGCAAAAACATTTTCTCATGAAGTAAAGTGTGAAAACTACTGAAATTAGCAAAAGCATTTTCTCACTAGGCAAAGTTTAAAAGCTACTGAAATTAGCAAAAACATTTTCTCCTTAGGTAAAGTGTAAAAGCTACAGAAATTAGCAAAAGCATTTTCTCCCGAGGTAAAGTGTTAAAGCCACTGAAATTAGCAAAAGCATTTTCTCACCAGGCAAAGTTTAAAAGCTACTGAAATTAGCTAAAACATTTTCTCCTTAGGTAAAGTGTAAAAGCTACAGAAATTAGCAAAAGCATTTTCTCCCGAGGTAAAGTGTTAAAGCCACTGAAATTAGCAAAAGCATTTTCTCACCAGGCAAAGTTTAAAAGATACTGAAATTAGCAAAAACATTTTCTCATGAAGTAAAGTGTAAAAACTACTGAAATTAGCAAAAGCATTTTCTCACCAGGCAAAGTTTAAAAGCTACTGAAATTAGCAAAAACATTTTCTCCTTAGGTAAAGTGTAAAAGCTACAGAAATTAGCAAAAGCATTTTCTCCCGAGGTAAAGTGTTAAAGCCACTGAAATTAGCAAAAGCATTTTCTCACCAGGCAAAGTTTAAAAGCTACTGAAATTAGCAAAAACATTTTCTCCTTAGGTAAAGTGTAAAAGCTACAGAAATTAGCAAAAACATTTTCTCCTTAGGTAAAGTGTAAAAGCTACAGAAATTAGCAAAAGCATTTTCTCCCGAGGTAAAGTGTTAAAGCCACTGAAATTAGCAAAAGCATTTTCTCACCAGGCAAAGTTTAAAAGCTACTGAAATTAGCAAAAGCATTTTCTCCTTAGGTAAAGTGTAAAAGCTACAGAAATTAGCAAAAGCATTTTCTCCCGAGGTAAAGTGTTAAAGCCACTGAAATTAGCAAAAGCATTTTCTCACCAGGCAAATTTTAAAAGCTACTGAAATTAGCAAAAACATTTTCTCCTTAGGTAAAGTGTAATAGCTACAGAAATTAGCAAAAACTTTTTCTCCCGAGGTAAAGTGTTAAAGCCACTGAAATTAGCAAAAGCATTTTCTCACCAAGCAAAGTTTAAAAGCTACTGAAATTAGCAAAAACATTTTCTCCTTAGGTAAAGTGTAATAGTTACTGAAATTAGCAAAAAAACTTTTTCTCAAGAAGTAAAGTGTAAAAACTACTGAAATTAGCAAAAGCATTTTCTCACCAGGCAAAGTTTAAAAGCTACTGGAATTAGCAAAAACATTTTCTCCTTAGGTAAAGTGTAAAAGCTACAGAAATTAGCAAAAGCATTTTCTCCCGAGGTAAAGTGTTAAAGCCACTGAAATTAGCAAAAGCATTTTCTCACCAGGCAAAGTTTAAAAGCTACTGAAATTAGCAAAAACATTTTCTCCTTAGGTAAAGTGTAAAAGCTACAGAAATTAGCAAAAGCATTTTCTCCCGAGGTAAAGTGTTAAAGCCACTGAAATTAGCAAAAGCATTTTCTCACCAGGCAAAGTTTAAAAGATACTGAAATTAGCAAAAACATTTTCTCATGAAGTAAAGTGTAAAAACTACTGAAATTAGCAAAAGCATTTTCTCACTAGGCAAAGTTTAAAAGCTACTGAAATTAGCAAAAACATTTTCTCCTTAGGTAAAGTGTAAAAGCTACAGAAATTAGCAAAAGCATTTTCTCCCGAGGTAAAGTGTTAAAGCCACTGAAATTAGCAAAAGCATTTTCTCACCAGGCAAAGTTTAAAAGCTACTGAAATTAGCAAAAACATTTTCTCCTTAGGTAAAGTGTGAAAGCTACAGAAATTAGCAAAAGCATTTTCTCCCGAGGTAAAGTGTTAAAGCCACTGAAATTAGCAAAAGCATTTTCTCACCAGGGAAAGTTTAAAAGCTACTGAAATTAGCAAAAACATTTTCTCCTTAGGTAAAGTGTGAAAGCTACAGAAATTAGCAAAAGCATTTTCTCCCGAGGTAAAGTGTTAAAGCCACTGAAATTAGCAAAAGCATTTTCTCACCAGGCAAAGTTTAAAAGCTACTGAAATTAGCAAAAACATTTTCTCCTTAGGTAAAGTGTAAAAGCTACAGAAATTAGCAAAAGCATTTTCTCCCGAGGTAAAGTGTTAAAGCCACTGAAATTAGCAAAAGCATTTTCTCACCAGGCAAAGTTTAAAAGCTACTGAAATTAGCAAAAGCATTTTCTCCTTAGGTAAAGTGTAAAAGCTACAGAAATTAGCAAAAGCATTTTCTCCCGATGTAAAGTGTTAAAGCCACTGAAATTAGCAAAAGCATTTTCTCACCAGGCAAATTTTAAAAGCTACTGATATTAGCAAAAACATTTTCTCCTTAGGTAAAGTGTAATAGCTACAGAAATTAGCAAAAACTTTTTCTCCCGAGGTAAAGTGTTAAAGCCACTGAAATTAGCAAAAGCATTTTCTCACCAAGCAAAGTTTAAAAGCTACTGAAATTAGCAAAAACATTTTCTCCTTAGGTAAAGTGTAATAGTTACTGAAATTAGCAAAAAACTTTTTCTCAAGAAGTAAAGTGTAAAAACTACTGAAATTAGCAAAAGCATTTTCTCACCAGGCAAAGTTTAAAAGCTACTGGAATTAGCAAAAACATTTTCTCCTTAGGTAAAGTGTAAAAGCTACAGAAATTAGCAAAAGCATTTTCTCCCGAGGTAAAGTGTTAAGGCCACTGAAATTAGCAAAAGCATTTTCTCACCAGGCAAAGTTTAAAAGCTACTGAAATTAGCAAAAACATTTTCTCCTTAGGTAAAGTGTAAAAGCTACAGAAATTAGCAAAAGCATTTTCTCCCGAGGTAAAGTGTTAAAGCCACTGAAATTAGCAAAAGCATTTTCTCACCAGGCAAAGTTTAAAAGATACTGAAATTAGCAAAAACATTTTCTCCTTAGGTAAAGTGTAAAAGCTACAGAAATTAGAAAAGCATTTTCTCCCGAGGTAAAGTGTTAAAGCCACTGAAATTAGCAAAAGCATTTGCTCACCAGGCAAAGTTTAAAAGATACTGAAATTAGCAAAAACATTTTCTCCTTAGGTAAAGTGTAAAAGCTACAGAAATTAGCAAAAGCATTTTCTCCCGAGGTAAAGTGTTAAAGCCACTGAAATTAGCAAAAGCATTAGCTCACCAGGCAAAGTTTAAAAGATACTGAAATTAGCAAAAACATTTTCTCCTTAGGTAAAGTGTGAAAGCTACAGAAATTAGCAAAAGCATTTTCTCCCGAGGTAAAGTGTTAAAGCCACTGAAATTAGCAAAAGCATTTTCTCACCAGGCAAAGTTTAAAAGCTACTGAAATTAGCAAAAACATTTTCTCCTTAGGTAAAGTGTAATAGTTACTGAAATTAGCAAAAAAATTTTTCTCATGAAGTAAAGTGTAAAAACTACTGAAATTAGCAAAAGCATTTTCTCACCAGGCAAAGTTTAAAAGCTACTGAAATTAGAAAAAACATTTTCTCCTTAGGTAAAGTGTAAAAGCTACAGAAATTAGCAAAAGCATTTTCTCCCGAGGTAAAGTGTTAAAGCCACTGAAATTAGCAAAAGCATTTTCTCACCAGGCAAAGTTTAAAAGCTACTGAAATTAGCAAAAACATTTTCTCCTTAGGTAAAGTGTAAAAGCTACAGAAATTAGCAAAAGCATTTTTTCCCGAGGTAAAGTGTTAAAGCCACTGAAATTAGCAAAAGCATTTTCTCACCAGGCAAAGTTTAAAAGCTACTGAAATTAGCAAAAACATTTTCTCCTTAGGTAAAGTGTAAAAGCTACAGAAATTAGCAAAAGCATTTTCTCCCGAGGTTAAGTGTTAAAGCCACTGAAATTAGCAAAAGCGTTTTCTCACCAGGCTAAGTTTAAAAGCTACTGAAATTAGCAAAAACATTTTCTCCTTAGGTAAAGTGTAAAAGCTACTGAAATTAGCAAAAAACTTTTTCTCATGAAGTGTAAAAACTACTGAAATTAGCAAAAGCATTTTCTCACCAGGCAAAGTTTAAAAGCTACTGAAATTAGCAAAAACATTTTCTCCTTAGGTAAAGTGTAAAAGGTACTGAAATTAGCAAAAGCATTTTCTCACCAGGCAAAGTTTAAAAGCTACTGAAATTAGCAAAACCATTTTCTCATGAAGTAAAGTGTAAAAACTACTGAAATTAGCAAAAGCATTTTCTCACCAGGCAAAGTTTAAAAGTTACTGAAATTAGCAAACACATTTTCTCATGAAGTAAAGTGTAAAAACTACTGAAATTAGCAAAAGCATTTTCTCACCAGGCAAAGTTTAAAAGCTACTGAAATTAGCAAAAACATTTTCTCCTTAGATAGTGTAATAGCTACTGATATTAGCAAAAACGTTTTCTGACAAGTTAAAGCCTAAAAGCACTGAAATTACAAGAAAAAAAAAATGAGGTAAACGGTAGGTTATCAATACCTCTATTACCACAATGGACAGAGAGATTCAGATATCAAAAGGACTCCAATTTGGATTCTAAACGCTTTTGGCGAAACAATGACAACTAACTTCGTGTATTTTCTCTCTCTCATTGTTTCTGAGCCTATCTGCGACCGACGCCGGTCGACTAACTCCTTGTCACATAATTAATTGCTGTATCAGCAGATGTATAC
>NC_090726.1:196302868-196312868 GCF_036898095.1 Palaemon carinicauda
CACAAGTTGAAAATGTTACTGGTTGTTTGAGCAAAGATCTGGCAGTGATTTTAACCTTCTGGAAGCGTTGTAAATGTTATAGATGCCAAGCAAAGATCTCCCCTCTACGGTAAAGCAATATACGTATGTCTACGTTTACGATGTGCAGCCTACTGTAGGTAAATTGTAATTTACAAACTGTAAACCTACTTGATTGGAGTACCTTACTCCAATTATTATTATTATTATTATTATTAAGCTACAACCCTAGTTGGAAAAGCAAGATGCTATAAGCCCAGGGACCCCATCAGGGAAAATAGCCCAGTAAGGAAAGGAAACAAGGAAAAATTAAATATTTTAAAAACAGAATGAACATTGAATTAAATATTTCCTCTATAAACTACAAATACTTCAACACAACAAGAGGAAAAGAAAGTAGATAGAATAGTGTGCCCGAGAAGAGAATGACAAAGATAGTACCCAATATTCCGAAATGTGATATCTCATTAAAAGCCACGGCAAAATATCGAAAAGTATAGCCTATAACTCACCAGCGTCATGAAGGCATCCATTGCTAGAAGTGGTTCTGCCAACTGGTGTCACATGGGTTCCCTGGCCGGGGACAAAGGCCTCGGAAATTGGAGACTTGTGAGAAAAGTTACAGGTAGAAGTAATTCTAGCTGGTGACGGTACACCTAGAATATGCCTCGGAGGTACTGGTCCAGTTGAGTGGACGCAGTAATCTGGACGTGAGTATTTGCCCCCAGGTCGTCTCTGGGTAGTCTGTTCATAAACAAATTATGGTCTCACAGTGACGAGACCGATGATCGCTACGTCCGAACCCTTCCTATCTGACTTCGACTATACTAATAACGAAATCAATTTGCGTGAGTTTTGGATATTACAAATTAAATTAATCAGTAATTATGTATACTTCTACTGCATTTACAGTCAATTTACGATTGTTAATTAGTTTTTCTGATAAAAATTGCCTGCGGAAATCAATGATGACTAAACGAACACAATCTGTTCGTGACTGCCAACCATCGCCAATTTGAACGATCGAGTGAAGTCGTGATCTGACATTTCGTTTTTTGTCTGATCTTTGTTACTAGAAAAAAAAAAATTTATTACCTTTCTTATTCGCTTCGTGAATCAGCTACATATTTATTAAACGGTTTGAACTTAACATTGGTTTCGTTCGTCACCATAGACTTTCTTAAAGGCAGCCTGAACCTTCCGTAGAAGGTATTGTCGTCAGTGCACCTCACGCAGCGCACAGTAGGCATTACTTGAGCAACTTTCCAGCTTCCCTTCCAATTGAATTTGTAAATTTGGCTCAAAAGACCTGGCGCTGAGGTCAGGGAGTACTCTCAGTTCTCATATACAACTTGGGGAAAACCTTGCGTTTATTAAGAGGTCGAACATCAAAATGACAAAGTAATGCCTGCGTGTGAGAAGCACTGAAGGCACATCGCCTCCTGAGTTCTTTTAAAGGTTTAAAGGCCACTCATGAATAGCAGAGGCAAGGGACAGTGACGTTTCCCTTTCAAGCAGGACACTGCCTTGGAGACTGACCATATATACATATGATCAGCGCCCAAGCACCATCTCCACCCAAGCTAGGACCAAGGAGGGCCAGGCAATGGGTGCTGATGACTAAGCTCATAGACCTATAGGCTCCTCCATACCTACCATCCTTAGCTCACAATGATGGTGAGGTTGTAGCGACCAAAGCAACAAAAGAGTTTGAGCGGAACTCGAACCCCAATCTGGTGTTCACCAATCAAGGACGTTACCACATCGGCCACCACAACCAAAAAATATTCATCCAATCCAAAGATGAATTAAAAATATTGTGTCTGGAATACAATATCTAGACTACTTTGATGGTAAAAAAGTAAAGCAGTTTTAATGTTTATACCATTATTAAAATATATTATTTTGTTGATTTCTTTTCTATTCGTTTAATTACTTCCTTATTTTCTTTCCTCACTGGGCTATTTTACTTGTTGGAACCTTTGGGTTTATAGCATCCTGCTTTTCCAACTAGGGTTGTAGCTTAGCTAATAATAACAACAACAACAATAATAATAATAATAATAATAATAATAATAATAATAATAATAATAATAATGATTACTAAGCATCTTCTGTAAGCTTATAGTTTTATTCCAGCTGTGACCAGGTTGCGGAATGATGTTCCTAATTAAGTAGTTGAATTGGTGGAACTTCAAAAGTTCTAACTTGCAGAGAATGTTTTTATGTTGAACAGGCTGACATGAGTCTCTTTCAATAGTTTATGAGAGTTCTAATGTTGTTGCTGTTCTTAAAACAAATTATTTCAATGTTCATTATTTCTCTTGTAGTTAGGCTATTTATTTCCTTATTTCCTTTCATCACTGGATTATTCTTTCCTTGTTGGAGCCCTTGGGCTCATAGCGACCTGCTTTTCCAACTAGGGTTGTAGCTTAGCTAAACATCATCATCATATATATATATATATATATATATATATATATATATATATATATATATATATATATATATATATATATATATAATGAAGAGCAAGCCTTATTACACACACACACACATATATATACATATATATGTATATATATATATATATATATATATATATATATATATATATATGTGTGTGTGTGTGTGTGTGTGTAGTAAGACTTGCTCTTCATTATATTATTATTATTATTATTATTATTTGCTAAGCTGCAACCCTAGTTGGAAAAGCAGGATGCTATAAGCCCGGGGGCTCCAACAGGGAAAACAGCCCAGTAAGGAAAGGAAACAAGGAAAAAATATTAATTGTTTTAAGAACAGCAACAATATTAAAATAAATATTTATTATATAAACTATAAAAACTTTAACAACACAAGAGGAGGAGAAACAAGAGAGAACAGTGTGCCCGAGTGTACCCTCAAGCAAGAGAACTCTAACCCAAGGCAGTGAAAGACCATGGTACAGAGGTTATGGCACTACCCAAGACTTGAGAACAATGGTTTGATTTCGGAGTGTCCTTCTCCTAGAAGAGCTGCTTACCATAGCTAAAGAGTCCCTTCTACCCTTACCAAGAGGAAAGTAGCCACTGACCGACTACAGTGCAGTACTTAACCCCATGAGAGAGAAAAAAAATGTTTGGTAATCTCAGTGTTGTCAGGGGTATGAGGACAGAGGACAATGTGTAAAGAATAGGCCAGACTATTTGGTGTATGTGTAGGCAAAGGGAAAATAAACCGTAACCAGAGAAAAGGATCCAATGTAGTACTGTCTGGCCAGTCAAAGGATCCCATAAATCTCTAGCGGTAGTATCTCAACGGGTGGTTGGTGCCCTGGCCAACCTACTACCTATATAGAGATCATATATATATATATATATATATATATATATATATATATATATATATATATATATATATGAATATATATTGTATGAGTTGCTCTTCATTATATAGAGATTATATACACACACACATATATATATATATATATATATATATATATATATGATCTCTTTATAATGAAGGGCAAGTCTTAATATATATATATACATATATATATATATATATATATATATATATGATCTCTATATAATGAGGAGTAAGTCTTACTATATATATATATATATATATATATATATATATATATATATATATATATATATATTTCCTATATAAAACTCAAGGGGAGTAGTAGTAGTCGTACTCCAGCCTTGCTTTCAACCCCCATCTTCTAGAGTTTAAAATGTCAGGTGTAAGAGACAGTTGTAAAGCGGGAGAGGGGAGGGGGGGGGGTTTGCTTGGTTAAAACTGTGAGGAGTTTTGAGGTGAGAGAAGGAAACAGTTGTCTGAAGGTCAGAGAATTTCTCTGGAAAATTTCTCATTCGTTTGCTGAACGTGAAAGATATTATAAACATAATAATAAAACATATATGAGGATATTCAAAACCTATATTAGAAAATCCACTAATACTAGAAATCTCTCTCTCTCTCTCTCTCTCTCTCTCTCTCTCTCTCTCTCTCTCTCTCATGATAATCTAAAAGTATGACAATAAACTAACCTTAGCGATCATAAAGAAATTTGTTTACGTCTTTTCGCAATAAAAGCACAACACGAAATCTGTAAATAGTGACTAGATTAAATTTTTGTGGTTATATGCTCGACGTGCTAAGTAATTTTGTCATCTAATGAGCTAAATACAAAACTGATGTCGAAATCAACCCTCAATGTTAGAAGATATTTTTAACCAGGTTTGTGGTGGCCTGGTGATTGCGTCCTTGCCTGGTAATTGCCAGACTGGGGTTTGAGTCCCGTTCAAACACGCTAGTTCCTTTGGTCGCTGCAACCTCACCATCCTTGTGGGCTAAGGATGGGGGGGGAAGCCTATAGGTCTATCTGCTGAGTCATCAACTGCTACTTCTGGACTTCCCTGGTCCTAGCTTGGGTGGAGAGAGGGCTTGGACGCTGATCATATGTAATATGGTCAGTCTCTAGGGCATTGTCCTGCTTGATAGGGCAATGTTACCGTCCCTTGGCTCTGCCATTCATGAACCACCTTTAAAACTTTAAACTCATATTGTGTTTGATGGTAACTGACTACAATTTTTAAATCTTCTGCTGCCTCAAAAACTGGAAATTCCTGTGACACGTTATTAAAGGTTAAAGGCGTCTGGTTTCAGCAACAGTTTCATCAGAGTAGATACTCACCAGAACGTCAGCCGGGCAAGCCCAACTTCCCCACTATGGTTCCCAACCACAGCAGTGGCCTCTCCAGTAAACAGCTTAAACTCACGGTCCCAGTCTGTGATAGATCTGCCGCCATGAAAATGCGAGGCAAACACGTTACCACTGTACTAGCCAGTTGAAGTGCTTTCTAGATTTCAGTAATCGTTAAAGGTTTACATGCCGCTTATGAATGGCAGAGGCAAGGGACAGTGACATTGCCCTATCAAGCAGGACAATGCCCTAGAGACTGCCTATATATACATATGTTCAGTGCTCAAGCCCCCTCTCCATCCAAGCTAGGACCAAGGAGAGTTAAGCAATGGCTGCTGATGACTCATCAGATAAAGCTATAGGCTCCCCCATTACCCCCATCCTTAGCTCATAAGGATGGTGAGATTACAGCGACCAAAGAAACAAACGAGTTTGAGCAGGACTCGAACCCCAGTGTGGTGATCACCAGTCAGGGACGTTACCACATCGGCCACCACAACCGTTACGTCCTATTCATTCTTATTCTGACAAGGGCAGCAGATCACTTCCCAGTGTTTTGCTGACGCCTCGTGACCAAATCGGTAGGGTTTTTTTTTAAATAATTTCTCGTCACAAACTGTTTTATAATTCGACGGTTTCTTTCAGGGCATGTGTTTACTTACAAATGAAGTATTGCTATATTTGTTTTAGATAATTTAATCTCATATCAGGGATCTAACTTTAGACTGTTAAAAAGACCGTAATTTTAATCGGAAATTCTCCGTAAAAATATAGTTCTCAGCCGTATTTCGGTAAAATACAGGCGACCGTAATTTGACCTTGCTTTTTTATTATCTTTTACGGTTAGGTGACCGTAATATCACTCCTTTACGTCGATATATCCATTTCTAAAACGGTAAATTCCTAGCAACATTTATTCCATGATTTTTACCGTTTTTTTTTTACGGCAAATTTTGAACAGTATACCAAAAACATTGTTTTCTTAATCTCAAGAACAGCTAAATATTATTATTCATTGCATACTCGATGTTTTTTTACCAATCTATTCCTTAAATGAAAGATCATAAAAATTCCCTTTCCAAAAATAGATTTTGCTTTCACCCAAGCATTTCAAGACAACGCATTCATGATTCGAATATTAATTGCTATATCCTTTACTGTTAAAAAAAAAATAAAACAGCATTTGTAATCGGAAATTCCCCGTAAAAATATACCATTCGGAGCCGTATTTCGGTAAAATACAGGCGACCGTAAGTTTACCCTAGTTTGTTATTATCTTTTACGGGTTCGTAACCGTAATATCACTCCTTCAAAGGTTTTCAGGTATTTCATGAATGGCAGAGGCAAGGGACAGTGACATTTCCCTATCAAGCTGGACAATGCCCTAGAGACTGACCATATATACATATGATCAGCGCCCAAGCCCCCTCTCCACCCAAGCTAGAACCAAGGAGTGTCAGGCAATCTCTCCTGATAATTCAGCTGATAGACCTGTAGACTCCCCCCCCCCATCCCCAGCTCACAAGGATGGGAGGTTGCAGCGACCAAAGGAACTAACGAGTCTGGCAATCGCCAGGCAAGGACGCTACCTCCAGGCCACCACAACATATCAATATGTCCGTTTTTAAAACGGCAAATTTCCGGAAACATCTATTCCAAGCTTTTTACCATTTTTTATGCCAAATCTTTAACACTAAATGTAATCGTCCCTCAAGAAAAATTCATCATCAATAAAAGCGCGAACAAGGCACAGCTGGAGAAGAGACAACACTCGCTGTGAAGCAAAAAGATATTAAAGAAGTGATCAGGAATGGAAGAGTATGTATTCAACTCTGGTGTCGGGTGTTGGCTGAGTGGCCTCGGGGAGGTTTACAGGTAATGAATATTTCGAAATGTTGGAGGGAGTGTTTTGCCTAAGGACGAATATGTCTTTTCCTATTTCACTCCCTGTCGTTCTGGTGCATGACAATAGCCTGACTCATGAGTCAGGTGATCAAAGAGTGGTTAAATCACCACCCAGAAATGGACATCAGGTGAACAAAGCATCGGGTGAACAGAGTATCAGGTAAGCCATCAGGTGAACAAAGCTTCATGTAAGTCGTCACATGAACAGAGCATCCGGTAAGCCATCAGGTGAACAAAGCATCAGGTAAGCCATCAGGTGAACAGAGCATCATGTAAGCCATCAGGTGAACAAAGCTTCATGTAAGTCGTCACATGAACAGAGCATCCGGTAAGCCATCAGGTGAACAGAGCATCAGGTAGGCCATCAGGTGAACAAAGCTTCATGTAAGTCGTCACATGAACAGAGCATCCGGTAAGCCATCAGGTGAACAAAGCATCAGGTAAGCCATCAGGTGAACAGAGCATCAGGTAGGCCATCAGGTGAACAAAGCTTCATGTAAGTCGTCACATGAACAGAGCATCCGGTAAGCCATCAGGTGAACAGAGCATTAGGTAGACCATCAGGTGAACAGAACATCAAGTAAGTCATCAGGTGAACAAAGCATCAGGTAGGCCATCAGGTAAGCCATCAGGTGAACAGAGCATCAGGTAAGCCATCAGGTGAACAAAGCATCCTGTAAGCCATCAGGTGACCAGAGCATCAGGTAAGCTATCAGGAGAACAAAGCATCAGGTGTACAAAGCATCAGGTAAGCCATCAGGTGAACAGAGCATCAGGTAAGCCGTGAAGTCAACAGAGCATCGGGTGAACAGAGCATCAGGTAAGCCGTCAGGAGAACAAAGCATCATGTAAGCCCTCAGGTGACCAGAGCATCAGGTAAGCCATCAGGAGAACAAAGCATCAGGTGAACAAAGCATCAGGTAAGCCATCAGGTGAACAGAGCATCAGGTAAGCCGTCAAGTCAACAGAGCATCAGGTGAATAAAGCATCAGGTAAGCCATCAGGTGAACAAAGCATCAGGTAAGCAGTCAGGTGAACAAAACATTAGGTAAACCATCATGTGAATAAAGCATCAGGTAAGCCGTCAGGTGAACAAAGCATCAGGTAAGCCATCATGTGAACAAAGCATCAGGTAAGCCGTCAGGTGAACAAAGCATCAGGTAAGCCATCAGGTGAACAGAGCATCAGATAAGCCTTCAGGTGAACAAAGCATCAGGTAAGCCATCAGGTGAACAGACCATCAGATAAGCCGTCAGGTGAACAAAGCCTCAGGTAAGCCATCAAGTGAACAGAGCATCAAGTAAGTCATCAGGTGAGCAAAGCATCAGGTAAGGCCGGCCATACACTATCATGTACACCGGACAGGTATCCCTGAAGCATCAAGTAGGCCATCAGGTAAGCCATCAGGTGAACAGAGCATCAGGTAAGCAGTCAGGTGAACAAAGCATCAGGTAAGCCGTCACATGAACAGGGCATCAGGTAAGCCATCAGGTGAACAAAGTATCAAGGAAGCCATCAGGTTAACAAGAACAAAGCATCAGGTAAGCCATCAGGTAAAGTGGTAAACAGAGCATCAGGTAAGCAATCAGGTGAACAAAGCATCAAGGAAGCCATCAGGTTAACAAGAACAAAGCATCAGGTAAAGTGGTAAACAGAGCATCAGGTAAGCAATCAGGTGAACAAAGCATCAAGTAAGCCATCAGGTTAACAAGAACAAAGCATCAGGTAAACCGTCAGGTGAACGGAGTATCAGGTAGGCCATCAAAACGAAAGCCTTCGAGGTATGGCAGTCTATGTTGTTGGGGTATTAAAGCCAACACTTGTTGTTGGCACGGGCCTTATGGCAGTCTATTTGACGTCATCCAAATATATGCCAAAATAAGGAAAAATCTCGTACCGAAGAGGAACCGGGTTTAGGAGGACCTGTCTGCTTTCCGGCGGCGCCCCTCAGCTGAGTTTCATCCTGTCCGTCCTCTGAGGTCGAACACTTTCACAAGATTAACCCACTTACGGGCAGCTAAACGAAATCGCCTGTGGCTCCCTTCCAAGGTCTATACATGTACATGCTTCCAACCTTATAAGGGAGGTCGCTGTACTCGCATAGCATCGCATATGCCAAAATCTAGTTGTTTGTATGCATCCATGTCTCTATTAAGTTATTGATACCGGAGGTGGAAGGAGACCTCACTAACAACGGTTTTTTTTAAATATTACGTTTTTTTTTAAATATTACCTTTTTTGTCTATTAATTGTATACCTGAATAATAAATGATTTTTTTTTTAATCTAAATTGATATTTACCTTTACCTTTCACATCTATTTTAACTTAACAATATATATATATATATATATATATATATATATATATATATACTGTATATATATATATATATATATATATATATATATATATATATATATATATATATATATATATAATTATTCTACTAAAAGTAAACATATATATCACATTATTTTGAAAATTGTTAAAATATTACATTTTTTTACATTAATTATATACTTGAATAATATATGATTTTACTTAAATATAAATTGATATTTACCTTTGTTTTTCATAACTATTTTAACTTAACAAGCATTAAAAATTAGATTAAGATATATTAATCTATTAAAAGTAAACATATCATATATCACATTATTTTGATTGATTGATTTAAAGTTTTATGGCATCCTGACATACATTATTTTGAAAATTGTGGAATTAATGAATTAGAAAAAAACTTAAAATTAACCTAAGCCATAAGTTTTATGTATAAGTGGCGACTGGCAAAATCTAACCGAGACCCTTTGCGTCAATAGGCATAGGAGGAGATGATGATAAGTGTTTCTTACCTTGACTCTTTTAAATCAATACTTCTCCATTCATCATCTACTTCGCGCTTCATAGTCCTCAGCCATGTAGGCCTTGGTCTTCCAACTCTTCTTGTACCTTGTGGAGCCAGCTGAACGTTTGGTGAACTAATCTCTCTCGGGGAGTGCGAAGAGCATGCCCAAACCAGCTCCATCTACCCCTCATCATGATCTCATCCACATATGGCACTCGAGTAATCTCTCTTATAGTGTCATTCCAAATCCTGTCCTGCCGTTCAACTCCCAATATCCTTCTGAGGACTTTTTCTCAAATCTACTAAATCTATTGGAGATTGTTTCATCGTCATACCATGACTCATGTCCATAGAGTAACACCGATCTCACTAACTATATATATATATATATATATATATATATATATATATATATATATATATCATTAACACCATCATCATCATTTCCTATGTCTATCGACGTGGTTTATCTTAGCAATCCATGTTTGCCAACGGTTATATAAGCGGATGAGCAACCTGGTGGAGTAACGAG
>NC_090726.1:196317868-196322868 GCF_036898095.1 Palaemon carinicauda
TTTAGCTGAAAGAATTACGTTTAGATGAGGTTAACACATAAAGTTTTTTGAAAGTGTTATTAAAATAAGAATTAAATACAACAGGTTTTATAATGTTACTAGGTAGCTGCAAAATGAGATGTACTGCAATTTATGTACATATTATAGTATATACAAGTCTGTTGATTATCTGGAGCAAGCAAATTTAGGATGAGTAGCAACAACATTTTTCAGCACACCAGGTTGCAGAAAATGCTTGAGCAGGTCAACCCCACTCAGTCCCCGTGGCCTGTAATAAGTAAGTTCTTCACATTCCATGAGATAATGACTGAGAGTTTGCTTCCTTAGCCCGCCACATAGTCTGCAGCATGTTTCTGATGGACTGGCAACTGGCAGCACCTCCCATAGGTATCGATTCTGCATCCTAAGTCTGCTATACGTTGTTTGTTCTCTTCTGCTCTCTAGTACAAGGAGTTTGTAATCAGGTGGTTTTCCTTCAGTAATTTCAAGATATTTTCTTATTGATGTGTGTGTTTCTTTGAGCATCTCTATTCTCTCATTGTGACTATTCATTATTTCCATTCCAACAGAGTCCTTCAACATATTCAGGGATGGTGTCAGTTTGTAGTCTACTCTCTCCTTCCTTGCGCCTTCTTTAGCGAGCTCATCAGCTCTCTCATTGCCTCTGATTCCAATATGTGAGGGCACCCATATGAATGCAACCATTCTGCCTGCTTGTTTGATTTGTGACAGCAGGTCTATAGCTCTTCTCACTATGGTGTTTGCTTCAGCTTTTCTTGGTGTTAGAGATTGCAGGGCACTCAGGCTGTCTGTTGCTATTATGGCATTGTCCCTATTCCTTTTTATAATGCTTAGTGCAGCCGTAATACCCAACAGTTCTGACTGTAGTACGGAGCATCCATCTGTCGATCGTGGGGACAGAGAGTGTACCTCTGCTCCATTCTGATACACAGTTACTCCGCTCCCTGCTCTCCCATCTTCCAGAAGTGACCCATCTGTGTAATAATGAACTCGTTCCCCTGGAATACTGTCCAGCCTCAGAAAATATTCATTCTTCAACAATGCAGGATTCGTTTCTTCCTTTTTCCCTTTTAAAGATGAAAGCAGTATCTCAGTCTCTGGTATACTCCATGGTGGAATGCTTTTTACATCTATCTTGGTTACGTCTAGATATTCTTTCATGCTAGAGGCCTCTATTAGTTTTCTTGCTGCAGTAACCCAACCATTCTTTAGTCTTTTAGGGTAGCTGTGAATTAGAGTATCTCTCGTTAATCCATCGTCATCTGTCATGATAGACCTATACAACTGGATGATCGCTGTTGTTGCTAATCTATGATGTATTGGCTTCAGACATGCCTCATTCCTTAATATTTCTTGCCTGACACTTTTAGGTGCCCCTAGTATACTTCTTGCAGCCTTGTTCTGGATGATTTCTAGGATACCAATATAGCTCTTCCTCAGTGGCAGCAACATGCTACTACTGTAATCAATGATTGATCTTATCATAGATGTATAGAGTTGCTTTACCATTGGTACACTTGCACCCACAGAGCCACATGCTACTTTCCAAAGAAGGCGGAATCTCATTGCTGAAGCCTGAACAATTCTCTTAACTTCATACAATTTATGACACCTGTTACTGAGTATGACACCCATGTACTTGTATTGGGCTACCTTCTCTATTCTTTGCCCTTGTATGTGCAGTATCAGGGGGTTGCGTGTGCCCCTTGCTATCATCTTTGTTTTTTCAGGTGATATGACTAATCCTATGCTGTTACATAATGATGTGCAAGCCCTAATTGCCCTTTTTATTCTCTTATCTGTGCTAGCTTGTACCACTATGTCATCTGCATATATGGTTATTATGATTCCTGGTATATTAATTTTCCCAAGTACATTCATTAGAATATTAAAAAGAGTAGGTGATAGAACATCTCCCTGAGGGGTACCCAATTCCATTTTTTCCCATCTTGATTGTACGCCTTCAAAGTAGACACAACTGACTCTATCTGTTAGGTAGTCCATTATAAGCTGTAGGAGTCTTCCTTCTATCATTTCTGCTAGCTCAGTCAAAATAATTATATGGCTAGCCCTATCAAAGGCCCCCTTTAAATCTATGAACACTGTGTATTTTAACCCTAAGGCTGCACTTACTCTATGAATACAGTGGTGTGTGCTCCTCCCAGGTATGTAGCCATATAAATTCTTTGACAGCTTTTTCCTAATAAAGAAATTAAGCCTGTTTAGTAACATTCTTTCAAATACCTTGCACAGACATGATGTTAATGAAATGGGTCGAAATTCACCTGGCTTTCCTGGTTTTGGTACTGGTATTATGAGGGACTTCTTCCATGCTTTGGGTATGGGCTGCCCTGACCATATCATGTTGTAGAGTTTCAGAACTGGATTTCCACTCACTGTTGTGAGGAACCTGATAGCATTATATGTAATCCCATCTAATCCGGGTGCAGTAGACTTCCCACTCCTTAAAGTTTCCTGCAGCTCTTGTTCTGTGAAGGGTTTGTCATCACACTTCCCTATCTTCTTTATTTTCTTCCTTATCCTTTTCTCAACAGCCATTCTAACCTTGATAGGTAATGAATCATTGCTTGCATCAGATGCCCACTTTGTCATAAGTTCATTTGCTCTTTCTCTTGGATTCGGATGGAGTGGTTCTCTGTTTTTCTTCCCTTGGGCTATCCTCACTCGCCTTGCGACCTCACAAGGAGGTGTTTTTTCATTGATGCCTTGCATAAACTTAATCCAGTACTTCTCTCTTGAGTTCTTTTTAACGTCTTGCACTTGTTTCTCTAGTCTTCTATATATTGTTAGGTTTTCTGGGCTGGGTTTATTCATCCACTTCTTCTTTGCTTTGCTATACTGCCTGTTTATTCTCTTCACTGCATCATCTGCATTATACCAGCTTGTTAGTGGCTTTTGTGGTTCTCTTCTCTGCTGATGTGTGTGCTCTAACACTTCCTCTTCTAGCCTTTTTATAAGATCCTCATTATACTGGTCACTGTTTTTGGCTTCATTGCCATCATGCCAAACATTCATACTTTTTCTGATGCTGTCTTCCCATTTTTTTTGGTACGTTGATTTTCTTTCGTGCTGTAATCTTTCTTTTAAGGGTTATGTTCAGTACAATCTCTGCATAGATGCCAAAGTGGTCTGATGTTAGGGTATGCACTATCTCACAGCTGTGTTGCAGATCTGTATCTCCAACTATACAGATGTAGTCAAGCTTGTTTCCTTTAATATGTGTTGGTTCTGCATCATTTAGAATTCTTATATTGTTTTCTCTGCTCATGAGGTACTTGTACATATGTATGCCATTTACATTCCTCCTCCCTGTTGCAGAGCCTAATTTTGGATGTACTGCATTAAGATCACCCACTATCAGCAAGGGATTATCTTGTGCTAGTAGGTTATTACTATCAATGTCCAGGGCCTGTGCTGGGGAATATGTATTGCACACGCGGAATAGCTGCTTTCCACCTTCATCATGTATTCCTATGGTAAGGCAGTCTGTGTTTGCACCTAATCTCGGGTTTGTGCATTTTTTAACAGCTAGGTTCTTTCTGTAGTATGTTATTAGCCCTCTACTCATTATTGCTCTGCCATCAGTCCTGTTGGCTTGGACACAATCTTTTGAGACAAAGTGATACCCTGGAATGGCTATATAATCTGTGGGCATGTGCTTCGTTTCCTGCAGACATATGATGTCCACCAGATTTTCAAGAGCAAATTGTTGCACTTCAATTAGTCTATTTGCCAGACTGTTTGTATTCCAACTACAGATCTTGAGAAGGTCCATCTTGTTCATTCTCAGAGTTAGTATCTTTTATCATCTCTCTTATTAATTCTCTCATCTCCATACTACTTCTGTGGGCAGCTACTGCCACTTTTGTTATCATTGCTGGTGTTTCAGAGCTATTTTCTTGATATACTCTTGTGAGTAATTCCTTGATCTTTTTTGCTGATATGTCCCTTGGCAATGTTATTTTCATGTGAATGTTGTCACAGTTGATAGAGGCAACATCTGTCTTGTAGCCTGAGTAGTCTAAGACATCCTTACTGCTTGAGTTACCATCTGCAATTGCGGGTTTGTTCCTCCATGTTGTAAAATCTTGCCGTAGCTTGTTAATTTCCTGGTGTAGCTTTGTATTTTCCACTCTTAGTTTTTCGTTTTCTACTGTCAGTTGCTTAATCTCTTGTTTGTCTTCATCTGCCTGTGAATTCTTCATTGGTGCCTTTTCCTTTTCTGATACCAGTTTATCTAGTATTTTGCTCTCCCCTACAAGTTGTTCACTTAAGATTTGTATAGTGGCTCTGAGACTTTCATTTTCTCTTCTGGCTGTCTCCATATAGTCATTGAGCCTATTATTTAATACCATCAAGGGACTAACCTCTGTACTTGGTTTGGATGTTGTAGCTTCTGTAGTAGTCCATGCCCCAGGCAGGGGTGGGAAATTTTCCTTATACATTAGGCTTCCACTCCTGGGAAGGGCATGTCCTGCTGGAGGCCCTGAGATGCCTTCCTGTTCTTCTCTGCTAGTTGCTGCACTATGTGCTTCAGGGGCTCGAGCTGCAGTAGGGTGCATAGTGCATTGGCTAGAATTTGCATTGTGACTGCCTCCACAGTTGCAACATAAAGGAGCAATCTCATTCCCAGCATTGATAAGAGCTCGGCATGTGGCTGACTCATGGTTTTGGGCACAAAATCTGCATCTAGCGGAATTTTTACACTTATCCCTACCATGATTCCACCTAGAGCACTTTCCACACAAAATAGGCCTTTGCACATATTCTTTGATCCTAAGGGGATAAGGATAAATTGGAATTGACAGATGGTCAGGGATATCTCCCTTCCACCAACCAATTATTTCACTGTTTGTTCTGCTCCATTTATTCCATGCAAGACCACTGATAGCAGGGTATGCTTCTTGTACTCGTTCCAATGTCATGTAGCTTGGATTAACATCTAGTATTATAACTTT
>NC_090726.1:196327868-196342868 GCF_036898095.1 Palaemon carinicauda
ATTTTAAACATTTTTACATTTGTAAAATCGATTCAGTTTATTTATGTCTGTGCGTCTGTCTGTGGAGAGGATTACGTCAAAACTACTCGACGGATTTTGACGAAATTTTCACCATAAATAAATTTTAGGTCTTGGACGACTCCATTATATTTTGGAAATGGTCCAGATCCGGATTCTGGTTTATTTATTTGTCTGTTTGTGGACAGGATTAATTGTCTTTGTCTGTCTGTGGACAGGATTAATTATCTATGTGTGTGTGGACAGGATTATTTGTTTGTCTGCTGTGGACAGAATTATTTGTCTTTGTCTGTCTGCTGACAGGATTATTTGTCTTTGTCTGTCTGTGGACAGGATTAATTGTCTATGTCTGTCTGTGGACAACATTATTTGTCTTTGTCTGTCTGTGGACAGCATTATTTGTCTTTGTCTGTCTGTGGACAGGATTAATTGTCTATGTCTGTCTGTGGACAGGATTATTTGTCTTTGTCTGTCTGTGGACAGGATTATTTGTTTGTCTGTCTTAGGACAGGATTATTTGTCTATGTCTGTCTGTGGACAGGATTATTTGTCTTTTTCTGTCTGTGGACAGGATTATTTGTCTTTTTCTGTCTGTCTGTGGACAGGATTATTTGTCTTTGTCTCTCTATGGACAGCATTATTTGTGTCTGTCTGTCTGTGGACAGGATTATTTGTCTAGGTATGTCTGTTGACCGGATCATCAGCGTATGCCTGTCTGTGGACAAGATTATCTATCTATGTCTGTGTGTGGAGAGTATTATTTGTCTATGTCTGTCTGTGGAAAGGATTATTTGTGTCTGTCTGTCTGTAGACAGGATTATTTGTCTAAGTCTATGTGTGGACAGCATTTATTGTGTATGTCTGTCTGTGGAGAGGATTATTTGTCAATGTCTGTCTGTGGACAGGATTATTTGTCTGTGTGTCTGTCCGTGGATAGGATTATCTGCCTATGTCTATGTGTGGACAGGATTGTTTGTCTATTTCTGTCTGTGGACAGCATTATTTGTCTGTCTGCCTGTGGACAGGATTATTTGTCCTTGTCTGTCTGTGGACATCATTATTTGTGTCTGTCTGTCTGTGGACAGGATTATTTGTCTATGTCTGTCTGTGGACAGCATTATTTGTCTTTGTCTATGTGTGGACAGCATTATTTGTCTCTGCCTGCCTCTGGACATAATTATTTGTCTATGTCTGTATGTGGACAGGATTATTTGTCCTTGTCTGTCTGTGGACAGCATTATTTGTGTCTGTCTGTCTGTGGACAGGATTATTTGTCTATGCCTGTCTGTGGACAGCATTATTTGTCTTTGTCTCTCTGTGGACAGCATTATTTGTGTCTGTCTGTCTGTGGACGGGATTATTTGTCTTTGTCTGTCTGTGGACAGGATTATTTGTGTCTGTCTGTCTGTGGACAGGATTATTTGTCTATGTCTGTCTGTGGACAGGATTATTTGTGTCTGTCTGTGGACAGGATTAATTGTCTATGTCTGTCTGTGGACAGGATTATTTTTCTATGTCTGTGTGTGGACAGGATTGTTTGTCTATTTCTGTATGTGGACAGGATTATTTGTCCTTGTCTGTCTGTGGACAGCATTATTTGTGTCTGTCTGTCTGTGGACAGGATTATTTGTCTATGTCTGTCTGTGGACAGGATTATTTGTCTTTGTCTGTCTGTGGACAGCATTATTTGTGTCTGTCTGTCTGTGGACGGGATTATTTGTCTTTGTCTGTCTGTGGACAGGATTATTTGTGTCTGTCAGTCTGTGGACAGGATTATTTGTCTATGTCTGTCTGAGGACAGGATTATTTGTGTCTGTCTGTGGACAGGATTAATTGTCTATGTCTGTCTGTGGACAGGATTAATTGTCTATGTCTGTCTGTGGACAGGATTATTTTTCTATGTCTGTGTGTGGACAGGATTGTTTGTCTTTGTCTGTGTGTGGACAGCATTATTTGTCTCTGCCTGCCTCTGGACATAATTATTTGTCTATGTCCGTATGTGGACAGGATTATTTGTCTTTGTCTGTCTGTGGACAGCATTATTTGTCTATGTCTGTCTGTGGACTGGATTATTTGTCTAGGTCTGTCTGTGGACAGGATTATTTGTCTTTGTCTGTCTGTGGACATAATTATTTGTGTCTGTCTGTCTGTGGACAGGATTATTTGTCTTTGTCTGTCTGTGGATAGGATTATTTGTCTGTCTGTCTGTGGACAGGATTATTTGTCTATGTCTGTCTGTGGACAGGATTAATTGTCTATGTCTGTCTGTGGACAGAAATAATTGTCTATGCCTGTCTGTGGACAGGATTATTTGTCTTTGTCTGTCTGTGGACAGCATTATTTGTGTCTGTCTGTCTGTGGAGGATTTGTCTATGTCTGTCTGTGGACAGGATTATCTATCTATGTCTGTCTGTGGAGAGTATTATTTGTCTATGTCTGTCTGTGGACAGGATTATCTATCTATGTTTGTCTGTGGAGAGCATTATTTGTCTATGGCTGTCTGTGGACAGGATTATTTATCTATGTCTGTCTGTGGAGAGTATTATTTGTCTATGTCTGTCTGTGGACAGGATTAATTGTCTATGTCTGTCTGTGGACAGGATTATCTATTTATGTCTGTGTGTGGACAGGATTATTTGTCTATGTCTGTCTGTGGACAGGATTATTTGTCTTTGTCTGTCTGTGGACAGCATTATTTGTGTCTGTCTGTCTGTGGACAGAATTATTTGTCTTTGTCTGTCTGTGGACAGGATTATTTGTCTAGGTATGTCTGTTGATCGGATCATCAGCGTATGCCTGTCTGTGGACAGGATTTTCTATCTATGTCTGTGTGTGGAGAGTATTATTTGTCTATGTCTGTCTGTGGAAAGCATTATTTGTCTTTGTGTGTCTGTGGACAGGATTATTTGTCTTTGTCCGTCTGTGGACAGCATTATTTGTCTTTGTGTGTCTCTGGACAGGATTATTTGTCTTTGTCTGTCTGTGGACAGGATTATTTGTCTTTGTCCGTCTGTGGACAGCATTATTTGTGTCTGTCTGTCTGTGGACAGGATTATTTGTCTTTGTCTGTCTGTGGACAGGATTATTTGTCTAGGTATGTCTGTTGATCGGATCATCAGCGTATGCCTGTCTGTGGACAGGATTTTCTATCTATGTCTGTATGTGGACAGGATTATTTGTCTATGTCTGTCTGTGGACAGGATTATTTGTCTTTGTCTGTCTGTGGACAGCATTATTTGTGTCTGTGTGTCTGTGGACAGGATTATTTGTCTTTGTCTGTCTGTGGACAGGATTATTTGTCTAGGTATGTCTGTTGATCGGATCATCAGCGTATGCCTGTCTGTGGACAGGATTTTCTATCTATGTCTGTGTGTGGAGAGTATTATTTGTCTATGTCTGTCTGTGGAAAGCATTATTTGTCTTTGTGTGTCTGTGGACAGGATTATTTGTCTTTGTGTGTCTGTGGACAGGATTATTTGTCTTTGTCCGTCTGTGGACAGCATTATTTGTCTTTGTGTGTCTGTGGACAGGATTATTTGTCTAGGTATGTCTGTTGATCGGATCATCAGCGTATGCCTGTCTGTGGACAGGATTTTCTATCTATGTCTGTGTGTGGAGAGTATTATTTGTCTATGTCTGTCTGTGGAAAGCATTATTTGTCTTTGTGTGTCTGTGGACAGGATTATTTGTCTTTGTGTGTCTGTGGACAGGATTATTTGTCTTTGTCCGTCTGTGGACAGCATTATTTGTCTTTGTGTGTCTGTGGACAGGATTATTTGTCTAGGTATGTCTGTTGATCGGATCATCAGCGTATGCCTGTCTGTGGACAGGATTTTCTATCTATGTCTGTGTGTGGAGAGTATTATTTGTCTATGTCTGTCTGTGGAAAGCATTATTTGTCTTTGTGTGTCTGTGGACAGGATTATTTGTCTTTGTGTGTCTGTGGACAGGATTATTTGTCTTTGTCCGTCTGTGGACAGCATTATTTGTCTTTGTGTGTCTGTGGACAGGATTATTTGTCTAGGTATGTCTGTTGATCGGATCATCAGCGTATGCCTGTCTGTGGACAGGATTTTCTATCTATGTCTGTGTGTGGAGAGTATTATTTGTCTATGTCTGTCTGTGGAAAGCATTATTTGTCTTTGTGTGTCTGTGGACAGGATTATTTGTCTTTGTGTGTCTGTGGACAGGATTATTTGTCTTTGTCCGTCTGTGGACAGCATTATTTGTCTTTGTGTGTCTGTGGACAGGATTATTTGTCTAGGTATGTCTGTTGATCGGATCATCAGCGTATGCCTGTCTGTGGACAGGATTTTCTATCTATGTCTGTGTGTGGAGAGTATTATTTGTCTATGTCTGTCTGTGGAAAGCATTATTTGTCTTTGTGTGTCTGTGGACAGGATTATTTGTCTTTGTGTGTCTGTGGACAGGATTATTTGTCTTTGTCCGTCTGTGGACAGCATTATTTGTCTTTGTGTGTCTGTGGACAGGATTATTTGTCTAGGTATGTCTGTTGATCGGATCATCAGCGTATGCCTGTCTGTGGACAGGATTTTCTATCTATGTCTGTGTGTGGAGAGTATTATTTGTCTATGTCTGTCTGTGGAAAGCATTATTTGTCTTTGTGTGTCTGTGGACAGGATTATTTGTCTTTGTCCGTCTGTGGACAGCATTATTTGTCTTTGTGTGTCTCTGGACAGGATTATTTGTCTTTGTCTGTCTGTGGACAGGATTATTTGTCTTTGTCCGTCTGTGGACAGCATTATTTGTGTCTGTGTGTCTGTGGACAGGATTATTTGTCTTTGTCTGTCTGTGGACAGGATTATTTGTCTAGGTATGTCTGTTGATCGGATCATCAGCGTATGCCTGTCTGTGGACAGGATTATCTATCTATGTCTGTGTGTGGAGAGTATTATTTGTCTATGTCTGTCTGTGGAAAGCATTATTTGTCTTTGTGTGTCTCTGGACAGGATTATTTGTCTTTGTCTGTCTGTGGACAGGATTATTTGTCTTTGTCCGTCTGTGGACAGCATTATTTGTGTCTGTGTGTCTGTGGACAGGATTATTTGTCTTTGTCTGTCTGTGGACAGGATTATTTGTCTAGGTATGTCTGTTGATCGGATCATCAGCGTATGCCTGTCTGTGGACAGTATTATCTATCTATGTCTGTGTGTGGAGAGTATTATTTGTCTATGTCTGTCTGTGGAAAGCATTATTTGTCTTTGTGTGTCTGTGGACAGGATTATTTGTCTTTGTCCGTCTGTGGACAGCATTATTTGTCTTTGTGTGTCTGTGGACAGGATTATTTGTCTTTGTCTGTCTGTGGAAAGGGTTATTTGTGTCTGTCTGTCTGTGGACAGGATTATTTGTCTATGTCTGTCTGTGGACAGGATTAATTGCCTATGTCTGTCTGTGGACAGTATTATTTGTCTTTGTCTGTCTGTGGACAGGATTAATTGTCTATGTCTGTCTGTGGACAGGATTATTTGTCTATGTCTGTCAGTGGACAGAATTATTTGTCTTTGTCTGTCTGTGGACAGGATTATTTGTCTGTTGACTGGATCATCAGCGTATGTCTGTCTGTGGACAGGATTATTTGTCTATGTCTGTCTGTGGACAGGATTATTTGTCTTTGTGTGTCTGTGGACAGCATTATTTGTCTTTGTGTGTCTGTGGACAGGATTATTTGTCTTTGTCTGTCTGTGGAAAGCATTATTTGTCTTTGTGTGTCTGTGGACAAGATTATTTGTCTTTGTCCGTCTGTGGACAGCATTATTTGTGTCTGTCTGTCTGTGGACAGGATTATTTGTCTAGGTATGTCTGTTGCCCGGATCATCAGCGTATGCCTGTCTGTGGACAGGATTATCTATCTATGTCTGTGTGTGGAGAGTATTATTTGTCTATGTCTGTCTGTGGAAAGGATTATTTGTCTTTGTCTGTCTGTGGACAGCATTATTTGTCTTTGGCTGTCTGTGGACGGGAATATTTGTCTTTGACTGTCTGTGGACAGGATTATTTGTCTAGGTATGTCTGTTGACCGGATCATCAGCGTATGCCTGTCTGTGGACAGGATTTTCTATCTATGTCTGTGTGCGGAGAGTATTATTTGTCTATGTCTGTCTGTGGAAAGGGTTATTTGTGTCTGTCTGTTTGTGGACAGGATTATTTGTTTATGTCTGTCTGTGGACAGGATTAATTGTCTATGTCTGTCTGTGGACAGGATTAATTGTCTATGTCTGTCTGTGGACAGGATTATTTGTCTTTGTCCGTCTGTGAATAGCATTATTTGTCTTTGTGTGTCTGTGGACAGGATTATTTGTCTTTGTCTGTCTGTGGAAAGCATTATTTGTCTTTGTGTGTCTGTGGACAGGATTATTTGTCTTTGTCTGTCTGTGGACAGGATTATTTGTCTTTGTCTGTCTGTGGACAGGATTATTTGTCTAGGTATGTCTGTTGGCCGGACCATCAGCGTATGCTTGTCTGTGGACAGGATTATCTATCTATGTCTGTGTGTGGAGAGTATTATTTGTGTCTGTCTGTGTGTGGAGAGTATTATTTGTGTCTGTCTGTCTGTGGAAAGCATTATTTGTCTTTGTGTGTCTGTGGACAGGATTATTTGTCTTTGTCCGTCTGTGGACAGGATTGTCTAAGTCTATGTGTGGACAGCATTTATTGTGTATGTCTGTCTGTGGAGAGGATTATTTGTCAATGTCTGTCGGTGACCAAGATTATTTGTCTGTGTGTCTGTCCGTGGACAGGATTATCTGCCTATGTCTATGTGTGTACAGGATTATTTTTTTATGTCTGTGTGTGGACAGGATTATTTTTTTATGTCTGTGTGTGAACAGGATTGTTTGTCTATTTCTGTCTGTGGACAGCATTATTTGCCTGTCTGCCTGTGGACATGATTATTTGTCTATGTCTGTATGTGGACAGCATTATTTGTCTTTGTCTGTGTGTGGACAGCATTATTTGTGTTTGTCTGTCTGTGGACAGGATTATTTGTCTATATCTGCCTGTGGACAGGATTATTTGTCTATATCTGTCTGTGGACAGGATTATTTGTCTTTGTCTGTCTGTGGACAGGATTATTTGTGTCTGTCTGGCTGTGGACAGGATTATTTGTCTATGTCTGCCTCTGGACTTAATTATTTGTCTATGTCTGTATGTGGACAGCATTATTTGTGTCTGTCTGTGTGTGGACAGCATTATTTGTCTCTGTCTGCCTCTGGACATATTTATTTGTCTATGTCTGTATGTGGACAGCATTATTTGTCTTTGTCTGTCTGTGGACGGCATTATTTGTGTTTGTCTGTCTGTGGACAGGATTATTTGTCTATGTCTGTCTGTGGACAGGATATATTTGTCTTTGTCTGTCTATGGATAGCATTACTTGTGTCTGTCTGTCTGTGGACAGGACTATTAGTCTATGTCTGTCTGTGGACAGGATTATTTGTGTCTGGCTGTCTGTGGACAGGATTATTTGTCTGTCTGTCTGTGGACAGGATTATTTGTCTCCGTCTGTCTGTGGACAGCATTATTTGTGTCTGTCTGTCTGCGGACAGGATTATTTGTCTATGACTGTCTGTGGACAGGATTATTTGTCTTTGTCTGTCTGTGGACATCATTATTTGTGTGTCTGTCTGTCTGTCTGTGGACAGGATTATTTGTCTATGTCTGTCTGTGGACAGGATTATTTGTCTTTGTCTGTCTGTGGACAGCATTATTTGTGTCTGTCTGTGGACAGCATTATTTGTCTCTGTCTGCCTCTGGACATATTTATTTGTCTATGTCTGTATGTGGACAGCATTATTTGTCTTTGTCTGTCTGTGGACGGCATTATTTGTGTTTGTCTGTCTGTGGACAGGATTATTTGTCTATGTCTGTCTGTGGACAGGATATATTTGTCTTTGTCTGTCTATGGACAGCATTACTTGTGTCTGTCTGTCTGTGGACAGGACTATTAGTCTATGTCTGTCTGTGGACAGGATTATTTGTGTCTGACTGTCTGTGGACAGGATTATTTGTCTGTCTGCGGACAGGATTATTTGTCTCTGTCTGTCTGTGGACAGCATTATTTGTGTCTGTCTGTCTGCGGACAGGATTATTTGTCTATGACTGTCTGTGGACAGGATTATTTGTCTTTGTCTGTCTGTGGACAGCATTATTTGTGTGTCTGTGTGTCTGTGGACAGGATTATTTGTCTATGTCTGTCTGTGGACAGGATTATTTGTCTTTGTCTGTCTGTGGACAGCATTATTTGTGTCTGTCTGTGGACAGGATTATTTTTCTATGACTGTCTGTGGACAGGATTATTTGTCTTTCTCTGTCTGTGGACAGCATTATTTGTGTCTGTCTGTCTGTGGAGGATTATTTGTCTTTGTCTGTCCGTGGACAGCATTATTTGTGTCTGTCTGTCTGTGGAGGATTATTTGTCTATGTCTGTCTATGGACAGGATTATTTGTCTTTGCCTGTCTGTGGACAACATTATTTGTGTCTGTCTGTCTGTGGACAGGATTATTTGTCTATGTCTGTCTGTGGACAGGATTATTTGTCTATGTCTGTCTGTGGACAGGATTATTTGTCTATGTCTGTCTGTGGACAGGATTATCTATCTATGTCTGTGTGTGGAGAGTATTATTTTTCTATGTCTGTCTGTGGAAAGGGTTATTTGTCTTTGTCTATCTGTGGACAGGATTATTTGTCTTTGTCTGTCTGTGGACAGCATTATTTGTGTCTGTCTGTCTGTGGACAGGATTATTTGTCTATGTCTGTCTGTGGACAGGATTATCTATCTATGTCTGTCTGTGGAGAGTATTACTTGTCTATGTCTGTCTGTGGACAGGATTATTTGTCTTTTTCTGTCTGTGGACAGCATTATTTGTGTCTGTCTGTCTGTGGACAGGATTATTTGTCTATGTCTGTCTGTGGACAGGATTATTTATCTATGTCTCTGTGAAGAGTATTATTTGTCTATGTCTGTCTGTGGACAGTATCATTTGTCTTTGTCTGTCTGTGGACAGGATTAATTGTCTATGTCTGTCTGTGAACAGGATTATTTGTCTTTGTCTGTCTGTGAACAGGATTAATTGTCTATGTCTGTCTGTGGACAGGATTATTTGTCTATGTCTGTCTGTGGACAGAATTATTTGTCTTTGTCTGTCTGTGGACAGGATTATTTGTCTAGGTATGTCTGTTGACCGGATCATCAGCGTATGCCTGTCTGTGGACAGGATTATCTATCTATGTCTGTGTGTGGAGAGTATTATTTGTCTATGTCTGTCTGTGGAAAGGGTTATTTGTGTCTGTCTGTGTGTGGACAGGATTATTTGTATATGTCTGTCTGTGGACAGGATTAATTGTCTATGTCTGTCTGTGGACAGGATTATTTGTCTATGTCTGTCTGTGGACAGGATTAATTGTCTATGTCTGTCTGTGGACAGGATTATTTGTCTAGGTATGTCTGTTAACCGGATCATCAGCGTATGCCTGTCTGTGGACAGGATTATCTATCTATGTCTCTGTGTGGAGAGTATTATTTGTCTATGTCTGTCTGTGGACAGGATTATCTATCAATGTCTGTCTGTGGAGAGTATTATTTGTCTATGTCTGTCTGTGGACAGGATTATTTATCTATGTCTGTCTGTGGAGAGTATTATTTGTCTATGTCTGTGGACAGGATCATTTGTCTTTGTCTGTCTGTGGACAGGATTAATTGTCTATGTCTGTCTGTGAACAGGATTATTTGTCTTTGTCTGTCTGTGAACAGGATTAATTGTCTATGTCTGTCTGTGGACAGGATTATTTGTCTATGTCTGTCTGTGGACAAAATTATTTGTCTTTGTCTGTCTGTGGACAGGATTATTTGTCTAGGTATGTCTGTTGACCGGATCATCAGCGTATGCCTGTCTGTGGACAGGATTATCTATCTATGTCTGTGTGTGGAGAGTATCATTTGTCTATGTCTGTCTGTGGAAAGGGTTATTTGTCTATGTCTGTCTGTGGAGAGTATTATTTGTCTATGTCTGTCTGTGGAAAGGGTTATTTGTGTCTGTCTGTCTGTGAACAGGATTATTTGTCTATGTCTGTCTGTGGACAGGATTATTTGTCTATGTCTGTCTGTGGACAGAATTATTTGTCTTTGTCTGTCTGTGGACAGGATTATTTGTCTAGGTATGTCTGTTGACCGGATCATCAGCGTATGCCTGTCTGTGGACAGGATTATCTATCTATGTCTGTGTGTGGAGAGTATCATTTGTCTATGTCTGTCTGTGGACAAGATTATTTGTCTTTGTCCGTCTGTGGACAGCATTATTTGTGTCTGTCTGTCTGTGGACAGGATTATTTGTCTAGGTATGTCTGTTGCCCGGATCATCAGCGTATGCCTGTCTGTGGACAGGATTATCTATCTATGTCTCTGTGTGGAGAGTATTATTTGTCTATGTCTGTCTGTGGACAGGATTATCTATCAATGTCTGTCTGTGGAGAGTATCATTTGTCTATGTCTGTCTGTGGAGAGGATTATTTGTCTATGTCTGTCTGTGGAGAGTATTATTTGTCTATGTCTGTCTGTGGAAAGGGTTATTTGTGTCTGTCTGTCTGTGGACAGAATTATTTGTCTATGTCTGTCTGTGGACAGGATTAAGTGTCTATGTCTGTCTGTGGACAGGATTATTTGTCTTTGTCTGTCTGTGGACAGGATTAATTGTCTATGTCTGTCTGTGGACAGGATTATTTGTCTATGTCTGTCTGTGGACAGGATTATTTGTCTTTGTCTGTCTGTGGACAGGATTATTTGTCTAGGTATGTCTGTTGACCGGATCATCAGCGTATGCCTGTCTATGGACAGGATTATCTATCTATGTCTGTGTGTGGAGAGTATCATTTGTCTATGTCTGTCTGTGGACAGAATTATTTGTCTTTGTCTGTCTGTGGACAGGATTATTTGTCTAGGTATGTCTGTTGACCGGATCATCAGCGTATGCCTGTCTGTGGACAGGATTATCTATCTATGTCTCTGTGTGGAGAGTATTATTTGTCTATGTCTGTCTGTGGACAGGATTATCTATCAATGTCTGTCTGTGGAGAGTATTATTTGTCTATGTCTGTCTGTGGACAGGATTATTTATCTATGTCTGTCTGTGGAGAGTATTATTTGTCTATGTCTGTCTGTGGACAGGATCATTTGTCTTTGTCTGTCTGTGGACAGGATTAATTGTCTATGTCTGTCTGTGAACAGGATTATTTGTCTTTGTCTGTCTGTGAACAGGATTAATTGTCTATGTCTGTCTGTGGACAGGATTATTTGTCTATGTCTGTCTGTGGACAGAATTATTTGTCTTTGTCTGTCTGTGGACAGGATTATTTGTCTAGGTATGTCTGTTGACCGGATCATCAGCGTATGCCTGTCTGTGGACAGGATTATCTATCTATGTCTGTGTGTGGACAGGATTATTTGTCTATGTCTGTCTGTGGAAAGGATTATTAGTCTTTGTCTGTCTGTGAACAGGATTAATTGTCTATGTCTGTCTGTGGACAGGATTATTTGTCTATGTCTGTCTGTGGACAGAATTATTTGTCTTTGTCTGTCTGTGGACAGGATTATTTGTCTAGGTATGTCTGTTGACCGGATCATCAGCGTATGCCTGTCTGTGGACAGGATTATCTATCTATGTCTGTGTGTGGAGAGTATCATTTGTCTATGTCTGTCTGTGGACAAGATTATTTGTCTTTGTCCGTCTGTGGACAGCATTATTTGTGTCTGTCTGTCTGTGGACAGGATTATTTGTCTAGGTATGTCTGTTGCCCGGATCATCAGCGTATGCCTGTCTGTGGACAGGATTATCTATCTATGTCTCTGTGTGGAGAGTATTATTTGTCTATGTCTGTCTGTGGACAGGATTATCTATCAATGTCTGTCTGTGGAGAGTATCATTTGTCTATGTCTGTCTGTGGAGAGGAATATTTGTCTATGTCTGTCTGTGGAGAGTATTATTTGTCTATGCCTGTCTGTGGAAAGGGTTATTTGTGTCTGTCTGTCTGTGGACAGAATTATTTGTCTATGTCTGTCTGTGGACAGGATTAAGTGTCTATGTCTGTCTGGACAGGATTATTTGTCTTTGTCTGTCTGTGGACAGGATTAATTGTCTATGTCTGTCTGTGGACAGGATTATTTGTCTATGTCTGTCTGTGGACAGGATTATTTGTCTTTGTCTGTCTGTGGACAGGATTATTTGTCTAGGTATGTCTGTTGACCGGATCATCAGCGTATGCCTGTCTATGGACAGGATTATCTATCTATGTCTGTGTGTGGAGAGTATCATTTGTCTATGTCTGTCTGTGGAAAGGATTATTAGTCTTTGTCTATCTGTGGACAGCATTATTTGTCTTTGTCTGTCTGTGGACAGGATTATTTGTCTTTGTCTGTCTGTGGAGAGTATTATTTGTCTATGTCTGTCTATGGACAGGATTATTTATCTATGTCTGTCTGTGGAGAGTATTATTTGTCTATGTCTGTCTGTGAACAGGATTAATTGTCTTTGTCTGTCTGTGGACAGGATTAATTGTCTATGTCTGTCTGTGGACAGGATTATCTATCTATGTCTGTGTGTGGAGAGTATTATTTGACTATGTCTGTCTGTGGAAAGGGTTATTTGTGTCTGTCTGTCTGTGGACAGGATTATTTGTCTATGTCTGTCTGTGGACAGGATTAATTGTCTATGTCTGTCTGTGGACAGGATTATTTGTCTTTGTCTGTCTGTGGACAGGATTACTTGTCTATGTCTGTCTGTGGACAGGATTATTTGTCTTTGTCCGTCTGTGGACAGCATTATTTGTGTCTGTCTGTCTGTGGACAGGATTATTTGTCTAGGTATGTCTGTTGACCGGATCATCAGCGTATGCCTGTCTGTGGACAGGATTATGTATCTATGTCTGTGTGTGGAGAGTATCATTTGTCTATGTCTGTCTGTGGAAAGGATTATTTGTCTTTGTCTGTCTGTGGACAGGATTATTTGTCTTTGTCTGTCTGTGGACAGGATTATTTGTCTAGGTATGTCTGTTGACCGGATCATCAGCGTATGCCTGTCTGTGGACAGGATTATCTATCTATGTTTGTGTGTGGAGAGTATTATTTGTCTATGTCTGTCTGTGGAAAGGGTTATTTGTCTTTGTCTGTCTGTAGACAGGATTATTTGTCTAAATCTATGTGTGGACAGCATTTATTGTGTATCTCTGTCTGTGGAGATGATTATTTGTCAATGTCTGTCGGTGACCAGGATTATTTGTCTGTGTGTCTGTCCGTGGACAGGATTATCTGCCTATGTCTATGTGTGGACAGGATTATTATTTTATGTCTGTGTGTGGACAGGATTATTTTTCTATGTCTGTGTGTGAACAGGATTGTTTGTCTATTTCTGTCTGTGGACAGCACTATTTGTCTGTCTGCCTGTGGACATGATCATTTGTCTATGTCTGTATGTGGACAGCATTATTTGTCTTTGTCTGTCTGTGTGTGGACAGCCTTGTTTGTCTCTGTCTGCCTCTGGACATAATTATTTGTCTATGTCTGTATGTGGACAGCATTATTTGTCTTTGTCTGTGTGTGGACAGCATTATTTGTGTCTGTCTGTGTGTGGACAGCATTATTTGTGGCTGTCTGTGTGTGGACAGCATTATTTGTCTCTGTCTGCCTCTGAACATAATTATTTGTCTATGTCTGTATGTGGACAGCATTATTTGTCTTTGTCTGTCTGTGGACAGCATTATTTGTGTTTGTCTGTCTGTGGACAGGATTATTTGTCTATGTCTGTCTGTGGACAGGATATATTTGTCTTTGTCTGTCTGTGGACAGCATTATTTGTGTCTGTCTGTCTGTGGACAGGATTATTTGTCTATGTCTGTCTGTGGACAGGATTATTTGTCTATGTCTGTCTGTGGACAGGATTATTTTTCTCTGTCTGTCTGTGGACAGCATTATTTGTGTCTGTCTGTCTGTGGACAGGATTATTTGTCTGTTACCCGGATCATCAGCGTATGCCTGTCTGTGGACAGTATTATCTATCTATGTCTGTGTGTGGAGAGTATTATTTGTGTATGTCTGTCTGTGGAAAGGGTTATTTGTCTTTGTTTGTCTGTGGACAGGATTATTTGTGTCTGTCTGTCTGTGGACAGGATTATTTGTCTATGTCTGTCTGTGGACAGGATTATTTGTCTTTGTCTGTCTGTGGACAGCATTATTTGTGTCTGTCTGTCTGTGGACAGGATTATTTGTCTATGTCTGTCTGTGGACAGGATTATTTGTCTTTGTCTGTCTGTGAACAGCATTATTCGTGTCTGTCTGTCTGTGGACAGGATTATTTGTCTTTGTCTGTCTGTGGACAGCATTATTTGTGTCTGTCTGTCTGTGAAGGATTATTTGTCTATGTCTGTCTGTGGACAGGATTATTTGTCTTTGCCTGTCTGTGGACAGCATTATTTGTGTCTGTCTGTCTGTGGACAGGATTATTTGTCTATGTCTGTCTGTGGACAGGATTATTTGTCTTTGTCTGTCTGTGAACAGCATTATTCGTGTCTGTCTGTCTGTGGACAGGATTATTTGTCTTTGTCTGTCTGTGGACAGCATTATTTGTGTCTGTCTGTCTGTGAAGGATTATTTGTCTATGTCTGTCTGTGGACAGGATTATTTGTCTTTGCCTGTCTGTGGACAGCATTATTTGTGTCTGTCTGTCTGTGGACAGGATTATTTGTCTAGGTATGTCTGTTGACCGGATCATCAGCGTATGCCTGTCTGTGGACAGGATTTTCTATCTATGTCTGTGTGTGGAGAGTATTATTTGTCTATGTGTCTGTGGAAAGGGTTATTTGTCTTTGTCTATCTGTGGACAGGATTATTTGTCTATGTCTGTCTGTGGACAGGATTATCTATCTATGTCTGTCTGTGGAGAGTATTATTTGTCTATGTCTGTCTGTGGACAGGATTA
>NC_090726.1:196345368-196347868 GCF_036898095.1 Palaemon carinicauda
TACGTTCCTAAAGCCTAACCAGGGACTCAGCCGAGTTCAGCTGGTACTGCTAGGGTGCCACAGCCCAACCTCCCACATTTCCACCACAGATGAAGCTTCATACTGCTGAGTCCCCTACTGCTGCTACCTCCGCGGTCATCTAAGGCACCGGAGGAAGCAGCAGGGCCTACCGGAACTGCGTCACAATCGCTCGCCATTCATTCCTATTTCTAGCACGCTCTCTTGCCTCTCTCACATCTATCCTCCTATCACCCAGAGCTTTCTTCACACCATCCATCCACCCAAACCTTGGCCTTCCTCTTGTACTTCTCCCATCAACTCTTGCATTCATCACCTTCTTTAGCAGACAGCCATTTTCCATTCTCTCAACATGGCCAAACCACCTCAACACATTCATATCCACTCTAGCCGCTAACTCATTTCTTACACCCGTTCTCACCCTCACCACTTCGTTCCTAACCCTATCTACTCGAGATACACCAGCCATACTCCTCAGACACTTCATCTCAAACACATTCAATTTCTGTCTCTCCATCACTTTCATTCCCCACAACTCCGATCCATACATCACAGTTGGTACAATCACTTTCTCATATAGAACTCTCTTTACATTCATGCCCAATCCTCTATTTTTTACTACTCCCTTAACTGCCCCCAACACTTTGCAACCTTCATTCACTCTCTGACGTACATCTGCTTCCACTCCACCATTTGCTGCAACAACAGACCCCAAGTACTTAAACTGATCCACCTCCTCAAGTAACTCTCCATTCAACATGACATTCAACCTTGCACCACCTTCCCTTCTCGTACATCTCATAACCTTACTCTTACCCACATTAACTCTCAACTTCCTTCTCTCACACACCCTTCCAAATTCTGTCACTAGTCGGTCAAGCTTCTCTTCTGTGTCTGCTACCAGTACAGTATCATCCGCAAACAACAACTGATTTACCTCCCATTCATGATCATTCTCGCCTACCAGTTTTAATCCTCGTCCAAGCACTCTAGCATTCACCTCTCTCACCACTCCATCAACATACAAGTTAAACAACCACGGCGACATCACACATCCCTGTCTCAGCCCCACTCTCACCGGAAACCAATCGCTCACCTCATTTCCTATTCTAACACATGCTTTACTTCCTGTGTAGAAACTTTTCACTGCTTGCAACAACCTTCCACCAACTCCATATAACCTCATCACATTCCACATTGCTTCCCTATCAACTCTATCATATGCTTTCTCCAGATCCATAAACGCAACATACACCTCCTTACCTTTTGCTAAATATTTCTCGCATATCTGCCTAACTGTAAAAATCTGATTCATACAACCCCTACCTCTTCTAAAACCACCCTGTACTTCCAAGATTGCATTCTCTGTTTTATCCTTAATCCTATTAATCAGTATTCTACCATACACTTTTCCAACTACACTCAACAAACTAATACCTCTTGAATTACAACACTCATGCACATCTCCCTTACCCTTATATAGTGGTACAATACATGCACAGACCCAATCTACTGGTACCATTGACAACACAAAACACACATTAAACAATCTCACCAACCATTCAAGTACAGTCACACCCCCTTCCTTCAACATCTCAGCTTTCACACCATCCATACCCGATGCTTTTCCTACTCTCGTTTCATCTAGTGCTCTCCTCACTTCCTCTATTGTAATCTCTCTCTCATTCTCATCTCCCATCACTGGCACCTCAACACCTGGAACCGCAATTATATCTGCCTCCCTATCATCCTCAACATTCAGCAAACTTTCAAAATATTCCGCCCACCTTTTCCTTGCCTCCTCTCCTTTTAACAACCTTCCATTTCCATCTTTCACTGTCTCTTCAATTCTTGCGCCGGCCTTCCTTACTCTCTTCACTTCTTTCCAAAACTTCTTCTTATTCTCTTTATATATATACAGTATATATATATATATATATATATAAAATTAATATATATATATACATATATATACTGTATATATATTATATATATATATATATATATATGTATATATATATATATATATATATATTTATATAAAATTAATATATATATATATATACATATATATGCTGTATATATTATATATATATAAGTAATATATATATATATGTATATATATATATATATATATATTATATAAATATACAATATATATACTGTATATATATACATATATATATATATATATATATATAATTTAAATACATATATATATACATATATATATATATATATATATATATTATAAATATACAATATATATACATATATATATACATATATATGCTTTATATATATTATATATATAAGTAATATATATATATATATATATATTATATATAAATATACTATACATATATATATATATAATTTAAATATATATATACATATATATACATATATATTATATAAATATACAATATATATATATATATATATACATATATATATATATAATATATATATATATATATAT
>NC_090726.1:196351671-196361671 GCF_036898095.1 Palaemon carinicauda
AGTGCACAGGCAAGGGGAAGATGACATTGCCCTAGTAAGTAGGACAATGCCCTAGAGATTGATATATATATATATACTATATATATATATATATAATATATATATATATATATATATATATATATATATATACATATAATATATATATATATAATCAGCGCCCAAGGCCCGCCCCCTCTCCACCCAAGCTAGGACCAAAGAGGGCCAGGAAATGGCTTCTGATTACTCAGCAGATAGACCTATAGGCTCCCCTTCCCCACCCATAGCTCGCATAGATGGTAAGGTTGCAGACACAAAAGGAACTAATGAATCTGAGCGGGACTAGAACCCCGTCTGGCGTTCATCAGTCAGGGGATCAGCGTCCAAGCCCCTCTCCACCCAGGCTAGGTCCACGGAGGGCCAGGCAATGGCTACTGATGACTCAGCAGATAGACCTATAAGCTTCCCCAAAATCCTCCGACCTTAGCTCAAAAGGATGGTAAGGTTGCAGACACAAAAAGAACTAACGAGTCTGAGCGGGGACTGGAAACCCCGTCTGCCTTTCACCAGCCAGGGGATCAGCGCCCAAGCCCCTCTCCACCCAAACTAGGACCCGGGAGGGTCAGGCAATGGGCTGCTGATGACTCATCAGATAGACCCGTAGGCTCCCCCAAAACCCCAAACCGTAACTCACTAGGATGTATGCTTGCAGACACTAAAGGAACTAACGAGTCTGAGCGGGACTCGAACTCCCGTCTGGCAAACTCCAGACAGAGACGTTACCAATCAGGCCACCACAACCCTAAACACAATCTTACTCATTATCATCCTTATTGCCATAATTGTCAATAGAAATCTTACTCGTTACCATCCTTACTCCCATAACTGTCAATAGAGAAATTGAATCATCAGATTCATTACAGCCAATGCCACTGGCCTCGATTTAAAACTTCAAAAATGTACCGCCCTATTTTCGCTGCAAGGGAAAACGGACTTATTCCCTATTTGAATTAAGACTATAATCGCTTGGTAGTACCTGGAGATCCATTCTTGTACAGCCTTACTGCTTTGTGATACCTAGAGATAACTCTTATACAGTATAGGGTACTGCTTTGTAGTACATAGAAATACTTCTTGTACAGTAAAGGTTAATGCTTTAGTAACTATAGAGATCATTCCTGTACAGTAAAGGTTACTGCTTTGCAATGCCTCGAGATAATTCTTCTACAGTAAAGGATACTGCTTTAGTACCTTGAGATAAGTCTTGTACAGTAAAGGTTACGGCTTTGCAAAGCCTAGAGATAATTCTTCTACAGTAAAGGTTACTGCTTCAGTACATATAGGGATACTTTTTGTACAGAAAAGCTTACTGCTTTGTGGTACCTAGAGATAATTCTTGTACAGAAAAGCTAACTGCTTTGTAATACCTAGACAATTCTTGTACAGTAAAGGTTTTACTGCTTTATACTCGTTGGGTTGTCAATCATTATTCCATTTCTTAATTATTAACGGAGTTGAGCACATTCATATAATCATTTTCTTAAATCTACATTTTTTTTTTCTCCAACGAAGTAACCCCCCCCCCCTCCTCCCCTTCCCCTCCCCCTAGGAGGGGGGAAACAGATCAACAGGTAATCTGAATTTGACTAAAAACGTGAGAAGTAAAATTGCCACAAACTTCAAAAGCTCAAACTTGCAGCAAATATTTTTATGTTGAACAGGCAGATATATGTCTCTTTTTATAGTTTTATATATAAAAAGATCTGTTTTAATTCTGTTGCTGTTCTTAAAATATTCTCTTTTAGGTTGTTCATTACTTTCCATACAGTTTATTTATATCCCTATTTCCTTTCCTCACAAGCCCTTGGGCTTATAGCAACCTGCTTTTCCAGCTAGGTTTGTAGCTTAGTTATTAAAGCTAGTATCCTCACTGGGCTATTTTCCCCGGTTGGAGCCCTCGGGCTTGTAGCATCCTGCTTTTCCAACAAGGGTTGTAGCTTAAAAGATGATGATGATGATGATGATAATAATAATAATAATAATAATAATAATAAGAATAAGAATAAGAATAATAATAATAATAATAATAATAATAATAATAATAATAATAATAAACAAAACGAACATCTCTTTAACAAAATGAAAATTTCAACTAAAACTGCGAAAGATCACAAGCAACAAACGAAGATTGAATCTATTGCGTAAACGGACGGGTAAATGCAAATGAAGTCTTAGAAGCGCAACTCAGAATAAGCCTCCTCCCTTTCTGTGTTTTCAAAGACCTGTCCGTAGGTCTTGCGGTTTTCATTCGTGTTGTCTGGTACTTTTCGTCTAGGGGAATATTATACAACGATTCTTGATCAATTCGTTTTCTTTATTTGCTGGTTCGTCTTCTTTGTCGACTATAAACGTACATTAATGGGGTCTTTGTCCTTTATTACATAGCTAGAACTATGATTTATTAACATTATAGACAACAGTGCAGTGGTTTTCTGCTGTTTTTCAATGCTGGAGCCCTTGGGCTTACAGCATCCTGCTTCCCAACTTGAGTTGTAGCTAAGCAAGTAGTAGTAGTAGTAGTAGTAGTAATGACAATAACAACAAGCAACAATAATAATGGCAACTTCTCGCCCTCCAAAGTTTTTCTACTATTTTTCCCTGCTGAGCCCTTGGGCTTATAGCATCCTGCTTTTACAACATGGGTTGTAGCTTAGCAAGTAGTAATAGTGGTAGCAGTAGAAGTAGTAGTAATAGTGGTAGCAGTAGAAGTATTAGTAGTAGTAATAATGACAATAACAACAACAACAACAATAATAATAAAGGGAAATCTTATCGCCCGCCAAAAATAAAAAATACCTAAGCCGAAATATTCCAAGAACTACATAAACTAAACAAATCAGTACATCCACCTATCTACAGATCTAAGAAATAAATAGCCCATTGAAAAGGCCTCTTAAATATCAGCGAGAGAGAGAGAGAGAGAGAGAGAGAGAGAGAGAGAGAGAGAGAGAGAGAGAGAGAGAGAGAGAGAGAGGGCCCATACCTACAGCCGAAAATAGTCTCTAGCCGCCTAGCGGAACCTCTCCAGTCAGAGAGTCGTCTGCTATGTTAGCAGACAATCGCTCGAAGCCGGCCGGCCCGCCAGCCAGATGGGAGGGGCCTACATCAATATATTGGGGTTAATGCTGCATTTTAATCTATGGAGGGAAAGAGTGGATTGCCAACACCACTTGCATACCAATTAGCTCCCCCCCCCCCCCCCTTTTTTTTTTAAGTGATAAATGACCACGCCCAATTCTTTGTGGAGGCCGATGTGGGTAACGTCCTTGACTGGTGAACGCCAGACTGGAGTTCGAGTCCCGCTCAAACGCTTTTGTTTCTTTGGTCGCTGCATCCTCACCATACTTGTGAGCTAAGGATGGAGGATTTGGGGGAGCCTATAGGTCTATCTGCTGAGTCATCAGCAGCCATTGCCTGGCCCTCCTTGGTCCTAGCTTGGGTGGAGAGGGGCTTGGATGTATCATGTGTATATATGGTCAGTCTCTAGAGCATTGTCTTGCTTAATAGGGCAATGCCTCTGTCCTTGCCACTGCCATTCATGAGCGACCTTTAAACTTGTGCGTGGAGGAGGCCAGGTGATAAGAGGCAGGTTTTAAGAATTTCGAAATTTATAAAATTGTATTCCGATTAAGTTACCACAGTTGAAATAGTAATCTATGACTTGAAATCTGTTAAAAAATCTTCAAAAATACATAAAGTAGATTATGATTAGGCAAATCTGGATATTAGGCAAACAAGGTTATTACGGTGCTATTTTTTTCTGCTGGAGCCCTTGTGCTTATAGTATCTTGCTTTTTCAACTAGGGTTGTAGCTTGGCTGGTAATTTTAATAATAATAATAATAATAATAATATGGAATATGCCAGTGGAAATTGTACCCATAATCATAGGAACGCTAGGCACGATCCCAAGATCCCTGAAAAGGAATCTAGAAAAACTAGAGGCTGAAGTAGCTCCAGGACTCATGCAGAAGAGTGACAATCCTAGAAACAGCGCACATAATAAGAAAAGTGATGGACTCCTAAGGGGGCAAGATGCAACCCGGAACCCTACTCTATTAATACCACCCAGTTGAAATGGCTGTGATAAAAAAAAATAATAATAATATTAATAATAATAATAATACATAATAATAATAATAATAATAATAATAATAAAAGTTCAATGCACTTGTCAACAATTATCAAGCATTGATGCCTCAAATACATATTGGTAGATATATATAAATATGAGTGAGAGAGAGAGAGAGAGAGAGAGAGAGAGAGAGAGAGAGAGGAGAGAGAGAGAGAGAGAGAGAGAGACGTGCCTATTGTATGGGGAGAAAGAGTATGAAGTTGCAAAACGCATAAAGGGTAAAGGTTTGGCCTCTTGCAAAGGATGTCTTTTAATATTCATCTCAACAGGTAAATGTAACATTGTAAAAAAAATTTTCTTTTAATTTAAATACTTTAAATTCTTGGTAATATATGTACGAATGTAAAACATCAATATTTCTGAACAAAATTAAAAATGAACGTTATTATGAATCAAATTTTGACTAGATAATTTCTCATACAAAACAAAACATACAATTATTATGAATACACTACACACACACACATGTATGTATATATTTATATATATACATACTGTATATACAGTATATATGTATATATGTGTGTCTATATAGTATACATATATATATATATATATATATATATATATATATATATATATATATATACATACTGTATATACAGTATTATATGTATATATATATGTTTTCTATATAGTATACATATATATATATATATATATATATATATATATATATATATATATATATATATATATATATTATATATACATACATACAGTATATTAACCCGTGGGCTTGTGGCATCCTGCTATTCCGACTAGTTTGTAGCTCAGCAATTAATAATAATTATAACAATAATAATATGTGTGTATGTGTTTTTAAAACACAATAAAATGAAACCTTCTTAAAAGATTTCGTATTAGATTTGTATAAACCTAAGCCTACGGTAATTTGCAAACCCAAGTCACATTAATAATCTTAATTTCTGTCCTGTAGAGATAATATTACCCCCAAAATTTTAGGAATCAACTGGCCTTAGATAATACTACTAGACAAAAGTTTCAGTGGTTTATAAACCTATAGGCTAATCTCTCTCTCTCTCTCTCTCTCTCTCTCTCTCTCTCTCTTCCTCTCTCTCTCTCTCTCTCCTCTCTCAACTACATAATAACCTGGACTGATTAGGCGCATATCAGTCAATAGGTAACGGATACAAACTGGAATTGAAAAGATAACAACACCACCTCAATGTGGTAATCTCTTTACATAGAAAATAGCAAATACTTGGAATAGACTTCCAGCGGATGTGGTTAACAGCAAACACGGTAAACAAGTTCAAGGAATAAGTTAGACAAGATCATAAGAACTCTCTAAATCCTTAAAGTAATAGCCCTACCAAAGAGCAAATGAAGTCTCCCCATGACGAAAAAGTCTTTGAGACATCCAAAAACCTTCTCTCTCTCCTCTCTCCTCTCATCTCTCCTCTCTCTCTCTCTCTCTCTCTCTCCTCTCTCTCTCTCTCTCTCTCTCTCTCTCTCAACTCGACATCCAGCCTACCTTAAGTAGCTTAGGCCTTCCCTCGCCCTGTATCATCAAAGGAGACTGGATAAGGAAATACGTTTAATGATTCCTCCTGTCCCACGTATGGGGAGCTTTATAGCGAGGTATTAAACGTTGGTTAAACTCTGGAGTGTGTAATATATAATAAGCTTGAATGGAGTAAATTGTATTCGTTGAAAGGGTTCGTTAGACAGTTATTATAGAATACTTTAGGCCCTAGAATCTATGGAATAATAATAATAATAATAATAATAATAATAATAATTTAGTAGTAGTAGTAGTAGTAGTAGTAGTAGTAGCTATGGAATGCTGTTATTATTATTATTATTATTATTAGCTACATCACTAGTTGAAAAAGCAAGATGCTCAAGGGCTCCAACGGGGAAAAAACAGCGCAGTGAGGAAAGGAAATAAGGAAATAAACTGCAAGAGAAGTAATGAACAATTAAAATCTTTCAAGAAACAAGTGAGAAATTATATCACATATGAATTATTTTGCTGTTTTGAATATATCAAGAGTATTATTAGCTTCTATCATTAATAGTAATTGTGTTTTGTTGCAGTTATTAAAACTAAGATAAATAATGAATTTTTTTTGGAAATATTAAGTCTAAAAACACGATGACACACTTATGTAAATTTGTAAAATCACGAAAAAATTGTGTTAATGAGATGAATTTATATCAGCTTTATTGTGTAGCATCTGGCAGATAATAGCTCCGGTGACCTCTAAAGAAGTAAATTTTTTATATAGAATTAGATATTTTAGAATATATACATATATAATATATATAAATATATACACAAATATATGTATATATAAATATATATATTATCATATAAATATATATATCATATAAATATATATATATATATATATATATATATATATAATATATATATATATATATATATAATATATATATTATATATAAATATATATAAGTATATATATATAAATATATATATATATATATATTTATATATAAATATATATATATATATATATATATATATATGTATATATGTATATATATATATAAATATATATTGTATATATATATTTTTTAAATCATGTTCCAACATTTACATACAAATTACTTATAAAGATGCTTTTCTTTCACACACTCTATTTTTCTTCGATGAATTAAATATTTCGAAAAATCATGTTCACATCAAAATTAAATTAATAAATTTTTATTTCCATAGGCCTAAACCATCCCTTTATGAAGATCATATTTCCATTAAATACATCTTTCTTTCCATACGCCTAAAACAACCCCCTTTATGAAGATCACATTTCCATTAAATATATCATTCTTTCCATAGGCCTAAAACATCAATTTGTAAAAATAATGTTTCAATCCAAATTAATTTAATACTTTTCTTTTCATAGGTCTATGAAAATCAGGTTTCCATACAAATTAATTTAATATCTTTTCTTCTTTACATAGGCCTAAATCATCCCTTTATGAAAATAATGTTTCCATCCAAATAAACTTAATACTTTTCTTTTCATAGACCTATGAAAATCATCTTTCCATATAAATTAATTTAATATCTTTTTCTTCTTTCCCTAAGCCTAAAGCATCCCTTTATAAAAATCTATTTCCATCCAAATCAATAGATTTTTCTTTCAGTAGGCCTATGAAAATCATGTTTTCATCCAAACTAATCTTAATATATTTTTCTTTCCATAGGCCTAAAATACCCCCTTTAGGAAAATGTTTTACTCCAAATTTAATATCTTTATTTTCATAGGCCTATGAAAATCGTGTTTCCATTCAAACTAATCAGGTAAATTTTTCTTTCCATAGGCCTAAAACATCCCATCCCGTGCTCCACGAGAAGAGGCTTGCAGCATCCAATTGCAAGATTCCCAGTTCTGCAACTGACCCGGAAGCCTGAGTATCTCTCTCTCTCTCTGATCTTGTGTTTTATTTATTGTTCTCTCTGAGCACTTATGTTTTCTCTCTCTCTCTCTCTCTCTCTCTCTCTCTCTCTCTCTCTCTGATCTTGTGTTTTATTTATTGTTCTCTCTGAGCACTTATGTTCTCTCTCTCTCTCTCTCCTCTCTCTCCTCTCTCTCTCTCTCTCTCTCTCTCTCTCTCTCTCTCTCTCTCTCTCTAGAGATCTTGTTTTATTTATTGTTCTCTCGCTGAGAACATTCTCTCTCTCTCTCTCTCTCTCTCTCTCTCTCCTCTCTCTCTCTCTCTCTCTCTCTCAGAGCGGGCCCCAGCATCCCAGGTATAAACAGCAAAGCCGTGGTGGCCAGCCAGAGATAATTTGGCCATTTGTATGAGGTGCCTGCTGCCGGGGTCATACCCCATGGGAGGAGAAGGGCATAACTCAAGCCACCAATGATACCCTGCCTCAGCTGGGGCAGGTGGTGGTTGGTATGGAAGGTAGGAAGGGGGTGGTAATAAAAAAAAAAAAAAAAAAAAAAAAAAAACTACCTTTTCTATGTTTATGTATCTTCTTCTATCTCTTCCTTTTGGAATTATTCTCATTTAAACTGCTTTTATTTTTTTCCATAGGTTTTATCTATAAATTGTTTTTATTAATTATCGCCTTTTCTTATTATTGTTCGTTAAATCTCCAAATATGTTTAAAGGATTATTTCAGTCTTATAAATTATGAAGATATTTAATGTCATTGATTTTTGAGAGAGAGAGAGAGGAGAGAGAGAGAGAGAGAGAGAGAGAGAGAGAGAGGAGAGAGAGAGAGAGAGAGAGTTAAACGTAAAAAAATTATAAACAATAAGATAAAAATGTCTCTCAAAAATATAAAAATCAAAATTCTTCATAATGAAATATGAATTTTCAAATATAACCACATACATACATACAATCTCACATTATAAGCCTACATATTAGACCTATTTAGGTTCTTTTCAATTCCATAACTGATAGTAAAAAACTATCTGTTCAATACCACTAAAAATAAGACTAAAAAATACGTCGCAGATTCATTTAAAATACGAATATAAAAATCAAAATAAACGTTCAGGAAATAATTATAAAAGTAATTGACCAGTATACATATGTAGCCAACACACAAACATGTATCACTAGTTACCACTTTAACTCGCGTTACTTTGACCTTAAGGGTATGAATACCAGAGTAGTACTCTTCCATTGCAATTTTTTGTTATTCTTCAACTTCTTCTTTATAATCATTTAATAATAACTATTAATATTTGTAACATTCTGCTTCATATAGGTTATGTTGAACAGACCAACATAAGTCTTTTTTTATAGTTTACATATGAAAGATCTGTTTTAATATTGTTACATGTTCTTGAAATATTTTATTTTGCTGGTTCATCGCTTTTTAATATGGTTTATCTATTTCCTTATTTCCTTCCTCACCGGGCTATTTTTACCTGTTGGGGCCCTTGGCCTTATAGCATCCTGCTTTCCCAGCTAGGGTTGTAACTTAGCTAATAAACCTAGTATCCTCACTGGGCTATTTTTTCCTGTCGGGACTTTGGGCTTATAGCATCCTGCTCTACCAGCTAGCTGTAACTAGAAAAGCTAGTATCCTCACTGGGCTATTTTTCCTGCTAGTGCCCTTATGCTGATAGCGTCCTGCTTTCCCAGCTAGGGCTGTAGATTAGCTAGTAAAGCTAGTACTGTCACTGGGCTATTTTTCCTGCTTGACCCCTTGGGCTATGCATTCTACTTTCCCAGCTAGGGCTGTAGCTAAGCTAGTAAAGCTAGTAATAATAATATTCCTCTATAGGTAATATCATTCGCATATTCTGTTGCGTTGCCTCGTGTGTTCCAAAGTCTCCCAATTGTTCAAAAAGATAGTAAATAACAAAAGAACTGTTCTTTATATCTATCATACAAAATCAAAGTTCTCTTTTATTCTCTATTATGTGATGAGGTAGGCATGACATTAATCTACCTTTTATTCCAGCTGTGACCAGATTGTGGAACGACGTGCCTAATCAGGCAGTTGAATCAGTGGAACTTCAAAAGTTCAAGCTTTTTGTAGATGCTTTTCAGTTTGAACAGGTTAACGTAAGTCTCGTTTTATAGTTTATACACGACAGATTTATTTTTTAAACATTATATTTTTTTGTTCATTATTTTTTTGTTCATTATTTTTTTTTCATTACTTATAGTTTACTTCCTATTCTCTTATTTCCTTTCCTCACTGGGCTGATTTTCCTGTTGGAGTTCATTAGGCTTGTAGCATTATACTTTTTTATAACTTGGGTTGTAGCTTGGCTAATAATAATAATAATAATAATATGGAATGTGATGTACCATCTAACGTTCGTGGAACTGCTTAATGCACCTCTGTGTGGCATGTAGT
>NC_090726.1:196369171-196381671 GCF_036898095.1 Palaemon carinicauda
AATATATTAAACGAATCTATTTCAACACAAAATCCAATAAACAATACTATTCAATAAGGAACAGATCAATCAACAAGACCGTGAAACTATTTACACAAAAACAACAACAAAAATAAACACACACACACACACACTCACACTACTACTACTACTACTACAATATTTAGTACACAAATGCCAATCTTCACAAGTCTGTTCTCCTTTCCGCAATTATTTTCGCAATGCCAAAATGGTCATCAAAGGATCGCGAACTTTGGGCCCCATTAAAAGCTGGATTATAGCCACGTGACTGGCAGGGGACGTTGGAGGTCCCAAGTGGCTCCTGTTGACAACTCTCGGAGAGATGGCACCCGAAATACCTGGCATCAATCCTGCTTGATGTGCCGACCGGAATTACGCTAAAGTTTGTTCGCTTTCTTCGCTATAGAAAATGGAACTTCAAAAGTTCCCACAACGTGAATTACGATAAATTTCGTTCGCTTTCCTCACTAAAAAAATGGAACTTGAAAAGTTCCCACAACGTGAATTACGCTAAAAGTTCGTTTCGCTTTCTTCGCTATAGAAAATGGAACTTGAAAAGTTCCCACAACGTGAATTATGCTAAAAGTTCGTTCGCTTTCCTCACTAAAGAAAGTGGAACTTCAAAAGCTCAAACTACCTGAATTACGCTAAAGTTCGTTCGCTTTCTTCGCTATAGAAAGTGGAACTTCAAAAGTTCCCACAACGTGAATTATGCTAAATTTCGTTCGCTTTCCTCACTAAAGAAAACGGAACTACAAAAGTTCTAACTACCTGAATTACGCTAAAATTTCGTTCACTTTTCTCATTTAAGAGAGTGGAACTTCAAAGTTCCAACTACCTGAATTACGCTAAAAGTTCTCTCACTTTCCTCACTTACAAAAGTGGAACTTCAAAAGTTCCAACTTGCAGTGAATGTTGTGTTGAACTGGCTGACAGAAGTCCCTTTTTAGGTTATAAATGAAAGATCTATTTTAATGATGGTACTGTTCTTGGAATATTACTTCTCTTGCAGTTTATTTCCTTATTTCCTTTCCTCACTGATTTATCTTTCCCTGTTGGGGCCTTTGGGCTTACAGAATCTTACTTTTACAACTAGGGATATAGGTTAGCTAATAATAATAATAATAATAATAATAATAATAATAATTATAATAATAATTATAATAATAATAATAATGATAACAACAATAATAATAATGATAATAATAATAATAATAACAATAATAACAATAATAATAACAAGAATAATAATAATAATAATAATAATAATAACAATTGGATGAAATTTGCTTGTTGTTTTCATGCAATTAGTTCCGTGATGTGGACAATTGATCTGTTCATAATTGAACAGTAATTTTACTAACATTTACCAATTTTACTATTTTTACTATTTTTTACCATTTTTTACTATTTTTTACCCATTTTTTACTAATTTTTACAAATTTTTTAGTATTTTTTACCAATTACTATTTTTTTTACCTATTTTTACTCATTTTTACTATTTTTTTTTTTACTATTCTTTTACCAGTTTTTCTATTTTTTACTGTTTACTAATTTCTACTACTGACCATGTAAATATTTAATCTGCAAACTGATATGTTTACCATATTTCAAATTTACTAATGTTGCGTTATCAATTAAATTCAGCATACATACATAGGTAAGTATGTCTGCTATTATGTAAGTGTACATATAAACCACATACGATATTAACATTCTTTTATGTAACAACATACACCACACGTACATAACATTTCATAGTTGGAGCAAATGTTTTTTTTGTTGACCAGGCGGACATGAGTCTTTTTATAGTTTATTTAAGACATATTTGTTTTTGTTGTTGTTAATAGTTTATATGTGACATGTCTGTTTTGACGTTGTTACTTATTTTAGAATGATTTATTGTTAATTTGTTCTCTTCATTTATTTATTTCCTTATTTCCTTTCCTCACTGGGCTATTTTTCCCTGTTGGAGTCCCTGGGCTTATAGCATCTTGCTTTTCCAATTAGGGTTGTAGCTTGGATAGTAATAATAATAATAATAGAGCCTCTACGTAGGCACCTTACAAATATATATGTACCTTTATTTACTATTACTTTAATTAACACCTAAGTTATATTTTTTTAAACTTTTACTAATGTAATGAGGTTCACTTGAATTGTTTTTACTATCTTTAACTAGATATTCATGTGTGTTCTTTGCCTAACTTAGGTAGCATTTAAAATTATCATACAGTTATGAATGTGTTAGTAAGTACATTAATTTTCTTTCTGATATTTCGAGTTAAAAGATGAATGTAATCTTAGCAATGTAAGAGTCAGGAATAACATCATCCTAATAAAAATCTATTGTAAAATATAATAAAAATGTAAAGACAAAACAACACTGGATAAAAGATTGAGAAAATATCACGAAGACTTCATTTGTAAGAAAATAAATTTTTAAAAAATGTAAATATCAAACGAGACTGGATAAACTTTGAAGGAAAACTACTCGAGGACTTCAGCAAGAATATGAAACGACCTGAAGGAAACTCTACAGCAAGAAGAAGAAGGAGAAGAAGAAGAAGAAGAAGAAGAAGAAGAAGAAGAAGAAGAAGAAGAAGAAGAAGAAGAAGAGCAGGAGAGAGACGGCAGCGCCAATGGTGGTGAAAGCTTGCACTATCAAGAGAGCTATCCGTCGACAGTACTGGGGACAAACAACTGTCATGGAGTTGCTCTCTTTATGGACAGGCTAAAATGCAACTCAGATTACGGCAAAACCACCATTATTATTCCTCTCTCTCTCTCGGGCGCCATCCGCTTCAACTTCACGCCAGAGGAAACCAGGACATTACAGCAGGGTTGCCAGGTTGGGCTTTTTTAGGCCAACCCTTTCAAATATGGCCCTTTTCAGGCCAAATCCCCCTGAAATTGGCCTTTTTCAGACCAACCACTTCAAATTTGGTCTTTTTCAGACCAAATTCCCCTGAAATTGGCCTTTTTCAGGACAACCCCACTCAAATTTGGTCTTTGTGAAAGTGGTTATCTTTTCATAATATCGTGAAAAAGGTGGGCCTTAAATACTATATTTTTGGCCTTTTAAAGCTGCGGTTGATTAAAATTTGGCCTTTTAAAGCTGCGGTTGATTAAAATTTGGCTTTTTAAAGCTGCGGTTGATTAAAATTTGGCCTTTTAAAGCTGCGGTTGATTAAAATTTGGCTTTTTAAAGCTGCGGTTGATTAAAATTTGGCCTTTTAAAGCTACGGTTGATTAATATTTGGCCTTTTCTCATCTAAAATACCTGGCAACCCTGCTTTACAGGTTTGGATAATTAGTATTGCTTCTCACGTAAGTGGTTGGTATTGTGTTCTATTTTTCCATGTATAATATACTTGATTATAATTATTTCTTTCTCCAGGAGAGAGAGAGAGAGAGAGAGAGAGAGAGAGAGAGAGAGAGAGAGAGAGAGAGAGAGAGAGAGAGAGAGAGAATTATATTCCACTGTCCACCTTCATTTTGTTTATTCTTCCTTATTTGCATCCTTTCCCACTCAAACATACGCATACACATACACACACAAACACACACACACATACATATATATAATATATATATACATAATACATACATATATATATATATATATATATATATATATATATATATATATATATATATATATATATATATATATATATATACAATAAATACAGAGAGAGAGAGAGAGAGAGAGAGAGAGAGAGAGAGAGAGAGAGAGAGAGAGAGAGAGAATCCTAATTTCAGTACTTAATCCTATATTTCTAAGCTTCTTATTGAATAAAAATGAAGAGTACATAAAATATAAATTATTTATAGTTTCCTACATAGATTAATCTATGATCCTCTAATCAACAATCAAGAAAATGAAAATTTTGACCCAATCATCCCACCAAATTTCATGAAATTCGGTCTAACAGTTTTTGAGTTATACGAATCAAAAACAAACAAACAAACATCAATGAATTAATACATACCTATCAAAAGATAACCTTCGCAATGTATAAGAAATGAAAGAAACAGTGGGAGCAAGACTATAGTCCATTTCTTTTAGCGAGTCATATTTGCACCGACTCGCAGCGGTGCCCTTTTAGCTCGGAAAAGTTTCCTGGTCGCTGATTGGTTAGAATTATCTAGTCCAACCAATCAGCGAACAGGAAATTTTTCCGAGCTAAAAGGGCACCGCTGCGAGTCGGTGCAAATGTGCATCGCTAAAAGAAATGGACTAGAGTACAGTAGCACAGGGTTGCCAGCTCTTCTAAGTGAGAAAAGGCCAACTTCTAATCAACTAAAGCTCTAAAAGACCAACCCATTAGTAAAACATAGCCAAAAATATAACATTTAAGGCCAAACTCTCTTTTAATGATATTGCTAGCGGCAACCAGTTTTAAAAAAGGCCAAATTTTGAAGTTTGGCCTGAAAAAGGTCAACCTGGCAACTCTGCAGTAGTATAGTGCAGTAGTATAGTACAGTAATATAGTAACAATTCTTTTTCTCTCAAGGGATTAACTACTGCACTGTAACTGTTCAGTGGCTGCTTTCTTCTAGGTAAGGATAAAAGACTCTTTGGCTATGGTAAGCAGCCCTTCTAGGAGAAGGACACTCCAAAATCAAACCATTGTTCACTATAGTCTTGGGTAGTACCATAGCCTCTGTACCATGGCTTTTCACTGTCTTGGGTTAGAGTTCTCTTGCTTGAGTGTATACTCGGGCACACTATTCCATCTCATTTCACTTCCCCTTGCTTTTTTAAAAACTTTTATAGTTTATATAGGAAATATTTATTTTAATGTTGTTACTGTTTTTAAAATATTTTGTTTTTCCTTATTTCCATCCCTCACGGGGCTATTTTCCCTGTTGGATCCCCTGGGGTTATGGCATCCTGCTTTTCCAACTAGGGTTGTAGCTTAGCAAGTTATAATAATAAAAATATATGAATAGTGGATTCATGTAATTTGGACTATATTCCCCACTAGCGTCGGGGCCGGGGATACCATTAAAGTAAGTGAAAGTAAAATATGTCAGGACATCACAGTTAAGGAAAGGAAGGGACGAAGGAAATGCAGAATGCTAAAAAGTGGGTGCAGCTAAGGTTCCAAGGACTGCTGAAAATTTCATTTAGTAAACTGTAGAATATAAGGAATTTCCATGATCAGAAAAGCTGTAATAGTCAGGGCCAACCAAACTAGGTTGGTTTGCTGTAAGGGATCAGACGAAAATAAAATATCATTTAGTAACCTGTAGAATATAAGTATTACCCTGGATCAGGAAGGCTGTAATAGTCAGGGCCAACCATACTAGGTTGGTTTGCTGTAAGTCATCAGACGAAAACTCCCACCATCACCAATCCGCACTGGCCAGTATGGAGATGAACACTAGCCAAAACCCAGACACGAATTGGGAAGTCTGGGGCCTTTGTCCTACATGAGGCTAGAAACGGCTGTATTTGTTATTGACCTTGGAACTCTGTAGTCAACCTTCTAATTGATGTATGTACTGTAATCACTGGTATTATTGCATATCTTATCTTTTTTTTTTTTTACTAATGTCATAAGTGTAAGATCACTGTCCCCTATTGTAACTCTGTATATGGCTTCTGCTGAAATAAACATTATTATTATTATTATTATTATTGTTATTATCATTATTATTATTATTATCATTATTATTATCATTATTATTATTACTATTACTGTATTATCATTATTATCTTAAAATATAAGTTAGGACCTTTTTCCGAATTTGGGTCATATGGCCCGGGATCCCGAGAAGGCAATTCGCCGCTGAGGTACAAGAAGAGATTATCCCGTAAGATACACCAAGAAGATAAAGATTTGATTAGATGTTGGACAGCAAAATAAAGGTAAGGAAGTGAGACCAATGGTTTAAAGCCCGTCAAAAAATGGCAAAGGCAAGGGACAGTGTCAATGCTCTGGAGATTGATCATAAATTATCATTATTAGTTAAGCTACAACCCTAGTTAGTTAAATAGAATGCTATAAGGCCAAGGGCTCCAACGGTGAGAATAGCCTAGTGAGGAAAGGAAATACTGTAAGGAAATAAATGCAGTAAACTACGATAAGTAATTAACAATTAAAATAAATTATTCTAATAAGTACCATTAAAAAATCTTTCATATATAAACTATAAAAACTATAAAAAAAGAGGAAGAGAAATAATACAGAATAGTTTGCCTGAGTGTACCCTCAAGCAAGAGATATGATCAGCACCCAAGCCACACCCCACCCAAGCTAAGATCAGGGAGGGCCAGGCAATGGCTGCCGATGACTCGGCAGGTAGACCTATAGGCTCGAGCAACGCCCGCCTCCTTACCCCACAAGGATGGTGAGGTTGCAGACACTACTAAACATTAACAATTTTGAGCATGACTCGAACCCCAGTCAGGCAGATCGCCAGGCATGGACTTTTCCAGTACCCAAATACAAGCTACAAAAACGTTAATACCTACAGTGAACTGCGTGAGGTGTACTCATGGCACTAACGTACACCTTAAAGGTTTAAAGGCCGCTCATGAGTGGCAAAGGCAAGGGACAGTGACATTGCTCCATCAAGCAAGACAATGCCCTAGAGACTGACCATATTACATATGATCAGCTACCAAGCCCCCACCTCTACACCCAAGCTAGGACCAAGGAGGGCCAGGCATTGGATGCTGATGACTCAGCAGATAGACCTATAGGCTCCCCAAAAACCCCAATCCTTAGCTCACGAGGATGGTGAGGTTGCAGCGATCAAAAGAACTAACGAGTCAGCGAGAGACTAACCCCAGTCTGGCAATCACCAGGCAAGGACGCTACCTCCAGGCCACCACAAAGATAAAATTGCAATTTGTTTTACGAAGGAGGAGACACTTATATTCTACAATCAAAGGACGGTGAAAGTTTTAGATAGAAAGGGCTTTAGTATTTAATAAAGAAAAAAATAAGGCATTATTGCAAAACAAGGGCGATTTTTGCCGTCTTTATTTCCAAAGAAAATTGAGAAAGAGCAACTTCACATTTAATGTCTAACTGACAACTGTGATAAAACCTAGAGGTTTATAACAAACTGTCTTATCATTCGTTTGTTTTAGATTGCCTTGCCTTATGCATGACAAGGGCTCTTGTTTTGAAAGCTAGTAAGCGAATATTAATAAAATAATGAAATTACTTTAAACGAGGGAAACTGTCGTAGTCTAACAAAGGCTTCCAGTACCACCTCACAAGTGGTTAAGTTATAAATTTCATTTCATTAATGCTATCCCAGTTCAATGATACTGGAGTTGGTTTGATGAGAGAGAGAGAGAGAGAGAGAGAGAGAGAGAGAGAGAGAGAGAGAGAGAGAGAGAGAGAGAGAGAGAGAATTTATATCTATTACCTTCAGTAATACAAATTTCATGCCATTTTTTATACTTTGTCGTCTAAATATATTTGATAGTTAACTGAAAATATTCTAAATTTATTTAATAATTAATTGAAAATAATATTTATAGTGTACAACACACAATTATATCAGTTTAAGTAACTTATTAAATGTATTAACCTTTATAAGCTCCTGATATTGTAATTATATTTCTTTTTGGTGTATTGTCTTGGGCCGAAAAAATGGAAACAATTTAAGACTATTCTAATGACTTGGATTTCAAATTTAGTGTGTTAGCTTAATACAGAAAATTGCAAGAATAAAGAACAAAGAGAGAGAGAGAGAGAGAGAGAGAGAGAGAGAGAGAGAGAGAGAGAGAGAGAGAGAGAGAGAGAGAGAGAGAGAGAGAGAGAGAGAGAGAAACATTGGGCGTCGCGCGAAAAGTCCTTCGGTAAACATCCTCCTTAAATGCTTCGCTTCCTTCGCCAACTTCCCTTCGTGCCTAATTTCATCTTGGGAGAGAAAGAACACCTTTTTATCTTGGGAGAGAAACAACACTTTTTTTATATCTTGGGAGAGGAAAGACAACTTTTTTTTGGGGGGAGACAAACAACACCTTTTTTACTAGGGAGAGAAACAACACGATTTTATCTTGGGAGAGAAACAACACCTATTTTTTTTTTCTTGGGAGAGAAACAACCCCTTTTTATCTTGGGAAAGAAACAACACCTTTTTATCTTGAGATAAATATTTATTTCATCTTAAAGAGAGAAAAAACTCTTATCCTAAGCGATACCCAACACCGTTTTGAGAGATTAAAAAACACCTACTTTACCTTGGGATAGAAAAACCTTTTCTTCTGAAGAGAAAACTTTATCAAGGGAGAGAGACACCACCATTTTATCTCAGGAGAGAAACAACACCTTTTTATCTTGGAAGAAAAACTACTCCCTTTTATCTTGAGAGAAACATTACACCTTTTTATCTTAAAAAGAAACAACACCATTTTATCTCAGGAGAGAAACAACATCTTTTTATATTGGAAGAGAAACTACTTCCTTTTTATCTAGAGAAATACACAACACCTTTTTATCTTAAAAAGAAACAACACCATCTTATCTCAAGAGAGAAACAACATCTTTTTATATTGGAAGAGAAACTACTTCCTTTTTATCTAGAGAAATACACAACACCTTTTTATCTTAAAAAGAAACAACACCATCTTATCTCAAGAGAGAAACAATACCTTTTTACCTTAGAAGAGAAACTACTCCCTTTTATCTTGAGAAAAACATTACACCTTTTTATCTTAAAAAGAAACAATACTATCTTATCTCAGAGAGAAACAACACCTTATCTGGTGTACCTTAACTCTCACTGACACAACATCGTTAAGAAAATAAATATGAAGTAAAAAGGTTTTCACGGGATTGTTAATCAGCTTAAAAAATATACAGAACTACATGAATTTATAGGTAGATTTGAAAAATTTGGGACATATGGACCAGCGCTGGGAACGGGGAGCTCCTTCAGAGTTGGGGTGAAGCTGTGGGGAAATCCTGTAGTTATACATCGAAGAAAAACTGTATAGAAAATGTAGACAGGAGTGGAAGATGATACAGAGGCTATGGCACTACCCAAGGCTAGAAAACAATGGTTTGATTTTAGTATCCTTCTCCTAGAAGAGCTGCTTACCAAAGCTAAAGAGTCTCTTCTTCCCTTACAAAGAGGAAAGTAGCCACTGAACAATTACATTGCAGTAACCCCATATGTGAAGAAGAATTGTTTGGTAATGTCAATGTTGTCAGGTATATGAGGACAGTGGAGAATATGTAAAGAATAGGCCAGCCTATTCGGTGTGTGTGTTACCTTTGAATAACTCCCTTCATTATAACAAACTAGCAATGTAAACAAGGGAGTAAGTTTACAGAAGTAACAGCTCCTAAAACTATATGCCTCTTATTGGGCAACCGGTTGAAATTGCTTCTTGCATGCAAATATAGAGCCATTTTTTCGCCAAGAAAAATTTAAACCACCATATTGACTGATATTCAACTCGACAAAAATGTCCAATAAAAATTCTACCATGTATAATAAGCTTTGCAGATTGTCTCTAATTATTAAAAAAATATAATTTTCATGTTTAAAAGAGCTTTTTCAAAAGGACGAATTAAAATTTTCACTTAAAAAGTGTTTTTAGTGTAGCTTCCGAATTTTTAATACAGTCATTCATGTGTCCCATGTTTAAAGGTTTAAAGGCCGCTTATGAATAGCAGAGGCGAGGGACAGTGACACTGCCCTATCGAGAAGGATAATGCCCTAGAGACTGACCATATATACATATGATCAGCACCCAAGCTCCCTCTCCACCCAAGCTAGGACCAAAGAGGGCCAGGCAATGGCTGTTGAGGACTCAGCAGATGGACCTATAGGCTCCCCAACCGCCCCCCCCCCCCCCCTCCCACCCCAAATCCTTAGCTCACAAAGATGGTGAGGTTGCAGCAACCAAAGAAACTAACGAGTTTGAGCGGGACTCGAGCCCCAGTCTGGCGTTCACCTGTCAGGGACGTTACCACATCAGCCACCACAACCCAAACCATAATCATAATTATAATAAAAATATAAATACGTTAGTAACACTGCTAAGTCAACATTCATTAATTTTCCACTTACCTTCAACTCCACGCAACAGTTTCGGACGTTCTTGAAACCTCTTAGTGCTGCGACACTGTAAATTAATAAAGAAAATAGTAGAAAAGTATCTAGAAAAGTTATTCACAATCCTAGATAATGTCATTATTTTAATCAGCATATCAAGAGTTAAATATAATTATGACTTACAAACCATTATATCTATTCAAACTAATACTTCAGATCCAGTCTCTTTTTATCAATTTTGAAAATTTCTACTTTTATAAAAACCAAAATGGATTCCATTGTCATGTTGGACAAAGATAAATAAAAATATTACACATCAATTAACTCGTCTTATCCCTAATGTGTTTTATAACTCAAGGGTAAATATCAGATTCCTAAAACACATCTTGTTTTTCCAACTAGGGTTGTAGCTTGGCTAATAATAATAATAATAATAATAATAATAATAATAATAATAATAATAATAATAATACCTTACCAGACTACAATGGGTAGTGAGGGTTGATGACGTCAGAAGCAGTGTTGCCAGATCCATGCCTGTGATTTTCCCGCTTCTGACGTCATCCTCCCTAATTCTCACTACCTATCGTGGTCTGGCATCACTGTTTGCCCGTCGAGCATGCTCGATCGCGTGCATAGGGCTTTATGATTACCTATACGAATTAAGCAAAGTACAATCGTCAAAGTCTCCAAAATCATTACTATCTCACTTTCTCCAAAAAGCAAGTTATATCATTAAATTCTTCTATACATTGAAAACACTGAAGACACACTTCAATATGGTCTACCATAGGTAATCTCCAGTAGGTTCAATCTCACTAATTACAACTACAATCTAAATTCTCAATGAATTTTAAATCTAATCATCTGAATTATAATTTCCGGGGGATATTTAAACCAATTAACTTCATGTAATCTACTCTCCATCCCTTGAAGAAAAATTTACTTTTAATGTTATTTTATGAGGTATCGGAGTTGCAACGGCTCTCCCACGTATCCAATCGTACCCCATATTCTTCTAGACAAGGTTAATTCTATTCGGATAAGGATAGCCGTGGTTGTTTTTAAACACGTCCCTGTTATATACAAAATATCTTTCAGGGTATTCGCTCCAGGAGTAGTAACCCTGTGATACCACTCATCATCATCATCTCCTACGCCTATTGATGCAAAAGGCCTCTGTTAGATTTTGCCAGCCATCTCTATCTTGAGCTTCTAATTCAATACTTCTCCATACATCATCTCCTACTTCGTATTTCATAGTCGTCATCCATGTAGGCCTGGGCCTTCCCACTCTTCTAGTGCCTTGTGGAGCCCAGCTCAATATTTGGTGAACTAATCTCTCTTGGAGAGTGCGAAGAGCATGCCCAAACCATCTCTATCTACTCCTCATCATGATCTCATCCACATACATCTACAAGTAAAATACTCTGGTATATCACTCTCAGAAATATCCCAAGTAGAAAGCTGCCTAGAGGAACTTCTATTAGGATGACATGGCTATATCATCCAAAAATACATATTTCATATGTCAAAATCCCTTTTATGGTTTCACAAGAATACCTCAATAGCTCCAAAATCGTTATTCGGTTTTACTCATCCTATGAAAAACTTCACACACTGATAATAGAATATTTTTGTTATTATTACTAGCCAAGCTACAGCTATAATTGGAAAAGAAGGAAGCTATAAGCCCGGGGGGTTCAAAAGGGAAAAGTAGCCCAGTGAGGAAAGGAAATAGGGAAATAAATAAACTCTAGGGCCTAGAGACTGACCATATGCACATATGATCAGCGCCCAAGCCCTCTCTACCTAAGCTAGGACCAAAGAGGTCCAGGCAATAGCTACTGATGACTCAACAGATAGGCCTATAGCCTCTCTCAACCCCCCCCCCCTTCCATACCTCACAAGGATGGTGAGGTTGCAGCGACCAAAGAAACTAATGAGTTTGAGAAGGACTCAAACCCCATTTTGATGTTCACCAGTCAGGGACGTTACCACATAAGCACCCCCACATTTTGGACAGCAAAATGGTAGAGAGGAAGCAGTAAGGGCATTATGGTTGAAGCCTTAAAAGTAAGTACATCTACGGGACGAAAGGATGCTTCAATAACCTTTAAATAAATCCAACATCGCATGACTGGAGGTGCACTGTCGGCATTTAGCCACCTTTTAGGGCTAATAGGTACCTGTAATTTTGTAATTTTCCATTTTTTTTTTTACCACTTTTCAAATTATAAACAGATCATAGTAAGTTGCATGTTACTATCTCCAAATAAACGAAAGTTGCTTATCGTTATTATTACTAAAGCAGGGTTTACACGGTCGAAAGGTTTGTCGAACCCAGTTGTCGAACCTGCTTGTCAAACGGTTCGAAGAGGTGGAGTCAGTCACAAATGCAGAAGGGTTGTGGACAATGAAGCCCCGCCCACAAAGGTCAG